>NW_020837948.1:40547225-40828650 GCF_003676395.1 Aethalodelphis obliquidens | reverse complement strand
CCGCGGAGCGGCTGGGCCCGTGAGCCATGGCCGCTGAGCCTGCGCGTCCGGAGCCTGTGCTCCGCAACGGGAGAGGCCACAACAGTGAGAGGCCCGCGTACCGCAAAAAAAAAAAAAAAAAAAGAATGACTTTGGCAGGCATTTCACATTTCTGGATGGTGCTTCTAGCCCAAGAATCCCATTTCAGTGTGGAAGATATCAAGTCCCTCTCAGTCTAAATATTCTGTGGATCCCATAAAAGACAATACAGCTTTTACATGCTGTATCAGTAGAAAAACTCTGTATTCTCACTTTGACGGGCAGGAGTCCTTGATACTTCTCTTTCCCAAGGCTCCTTTACTTGACTCCACCTAATTTTCTTCATTGTTTTGTCACAGAAATGTGGCTAGAACCATCTAGATAATTTTAAAAAAAAAGAAAAGAAAAGAAAGAAAGAGACCCAAGGTGATCTAACAGTTACCAAATAAATGAAATATAAAAAAGGAACTGGAAGGGAATATTTTCAGGAGCTAAATACTAAGTAGGTACAGCTTGCTATGTGATAACGCCCAAAGAATGTTTTGTTAATGAAGATGTACGGAAACATAGTTTCATATTACCTGCTGATCAAACAAGGCCCAGAACATGGGGAGAGGAATATACAGGAACATCACTCTTGTACCCATCTTAATGTGAGAGATGAGCTGCTCCTGCAGTTGGAGTGAGGGCAGGGACAAATCAGACATGACCTGTGTCAGAGCTCTCACCCAACGCTATTTTCAGCGTAGACATATTTGCATCTAGAGACAAGCTGGGAGGCAAGTAATTGTTCCAGGAACCCTATCGCAGGTTTCTTTAGAAAACCCCAAATTCCTAAGGTGTTGAAAATAAGAGTGAAAACATCTTTAGGAGGTAAATTATTCAAATTTAAATGTAAATTCACTAAATGTAAATCCCACCACCATCACTTAACTCTTCCAAATTCAAACTAAAGTTATGTGGTCATAATGACATATAACTAATAGCAGATTATTCCACATGAACATCTATGAAGAGGTAATATTGTTTCCAGATAAATTATATCCATTGTTTCTCAAGTTCTTTTCAATATAAATAAGCACTCTCACACAGAGTCTTATTTAAAATGCTAATAAAGTTTATGAAGATACGACTGATAAATAAATAAATAAATTAATTAATTAATTTAAAAAATATGATAGTAGGGACTTCCCTGGTGGTCCAGTGGTAAAGAATCCACCGTATAAGGCAGGGGATGTGGGTTCCATCCCTGGTCAGGGAATTAAAATCCCACATGCCGTGGGGCAACTAAGCCCTTGCGCCACAACTACTGAGCTCGAGCACCTCAACTAGAGCCCACGTGCCGCAAACTACAGAGCCCACCGGCTCTGGAACCCATGCGCCACAACTACAGAGCCCATGGGCCCTGGAGCCTGCGCGGCACAACTAGAGAGAGAAAAACCCGCACACCACAACTAGAGAGAAGCCCGCGTGCCGCAACAAAAGATCCCACGTGCTGCAACTAAGACCCGATGCAGCCAAAAATAAAATTAAATAAATAAATAAACTATGATAGTAAGTCCTACTACTCTGCTGGTGGGAATAGAAACTGGTACAGCATCTGAGGAGAGACACGTGGCAACACCTATCTCATAAAGTGGACACAGTCTTTGAACAAGCAATTCCACTTCAAGAAATGTATCACACAGCTTCACAAAATTAGGAAATGACATCACACGCACGGTTGTTCATTACAGGATAGTACAGAGGTTTAGAAATAACCAAATCACACAAAAATCAGGCACTGGCTCAAAAAATTCACATCCATACAAAAGAAAATTACAGAGCTATAAGAAAAATGAGGACGTTTTTGAGTACTTATATGGAATGATCTCCACAACAACTTGTTCAGTGAAAAACCAACATACAGAAAGTATGTAACATACCACCATTTGTGTGTTTTTTTAAAGAAAAATATTAGTTTTAATATGCAGAAAATATTTCTGTAAGGACACACAAGGATCATATCACTTTGGTGACCTCTGAGCAGGGAAATTGGGAGTCTGGAGGACAGAGGTGGGAGGGAAACTCCCTGTGTACCCTTCTGTACTTTTCACATTTTAAACCATCAAACGTATTGCCTATTTGATAAAGAATGGATGGATAGATGGATACATGGATGGATGGATGAATCACAATATCTGGCATAAACTAAGTGTTGAAAAACTCTTAGCTTTCATTCTTCACTCCTTATCCAACCCCCCCACCTAAATCATTTTAAAACTAAATGTATAAATTTTAACCCTTTACTAATTTCCTCAATAATTTCAAATCCCTAGTTTAAATAAAATAAACAGTAAATCTGCCAGTTAAAAATTATATATATATTTCCCTGTGGCATCAGTTGCAGAAAATGAAATACAATACTGTATCTCTCAGCAGATTCTGATTCTTTAAAAAAAAACCCATTTCAAACCCTAAGTGAACTCAAGGACACTAGAAATGAGAAAACGGGCTTGAGAAACCTCTGTACCTCCCAAAAGGGAACAAGGTGAACTCTCTCCCTGCAGAGCCCAACTCACATCATTGCATGAATTCAACCCCCTCTCTCACCTGACCTTTACTGCCATTTTTAAGTTGCAAAAAGAAATTCCCTGATTGAAGTGCCAACAAGCAAGGAAATGTTCCAGCAAAGAGATGAGGCCAACAAAGCGACAAATCCAATAATCCAAGAGGTTGGGAGGACGGACAGAGTAATTTGATCTTATTATATTTCCAATTATTATTCCAATTTTTCTTTATAAGTAAAGCCATCTCCCTTTACGTACGACTTACCGTCCTTCACCTCTCCATCTTCCGGACCATTTTTAGAATCCGTTTGGAGACTTAAGATACTGGAATAGGTTTGAACCCATCTGGTATTTTCTACTTCAGTTCTCAGATGACCTGCCTCCTAAGTACCTTTCCATCTTTACGAGTGCTGGTTCTTTTAAAAAAAAAAAAATTGAGATGTCACTGCTTTTTTTCTCTTGCTTTCCATTTACCACATCTCTCGTGCCCTTGCAGTTCAATAAATGTTTAATCATAAAAATGGGCATAAAGATATAGAGATGTGTATGACATGGGGTAATGAAAAAGTAAATAATAACCCAAGAGCAGGGTGCTGAAGGTGAAGCAGTACAGTCCCACCATAAGAGTCAATGAGTGGGGAGAACAGTAGGTGCTGTGGCCCAGAAGAGGAGGACGCTACTGTGGTCCTCCAGGTCTGGGAAGGTTTCCTGAAGGAAGAGGCACTGTTGAGCACTCAAGGATTTGGATAATGTAGTGAAGAGGTGAGGACACTGCAGGTGGAAGCGACAGTGTGAGCAAAGGTATAGAGAATAGAAAATCTAAACCGCATTTGGCCAGGAGCTGTTGGCTTGCAGCAATATTTCCGAAGTGTGGACCATGTAACAGCAGAGGCACTACATGATTTTAGTTGATACAAGGAAACTAATTTTATATTTTAACAGTTAAAAACCACACAGGTAAGGAGATGCCAGACTTACCTGAAACAAGCAAGGGTAAGGCATCCCCTGCACCATGGCCTGCCTTCTGCAGTCAGCCATTGTACTTAATTTCCCCCCATTACTGAGGCAACTCCCTTCCCACTACCCCGCTCTGTGAGGGAAGGAGGCCAGGTGCGGGCTGTCACCCACGCTGAAGACATGGGCCCATGAAGACGCAGACAGGCCCCAGCTATATGGCAAGGGACTAAGGGTACTACATTTATTTCAATTTTAAAAGTGAGTCATCTTGGGAAAAAAACTATAAGTATTAATTTATAACTGCAAGAAGTTCACGTGGCAAAAATCATGAAGGTTATATTAGTTGTCTAGAGCAGCCATAACAAAGTACCACAAACTGAGTGGCTTAACAACAGAAATTTATTGCCTCTCAGTTCTGGAAGCTGGAGTTTCAAAAATCAAGTTGACGGCAAGGTTGATTCCTTCTGAGGATTGTGAAGGAGATCTGTTCTATGCCTCTCTCCTAGCTTCTGATAGCCTCAGGCATGGCTTGGCTTGTAGATGGCATTCTCCCTGTGTCTTTACATCATCTTCCCCCTATTCATGTCTGTCTCTGTGGTAAATATCCCTTTTTTTTTTAAAACATCTTTATAGGAGTATAATTGCTTTACAATGGTGTGTTAGTATCTGCTTTATAACAAAGTGAATCAGTTATACATATACATGTGTTCCCATATCTCTTCCCTCTTGTGTCTCCCTCCCTCCCACCCTCCCTATCCCACCCCTCTAGGTCGTCACAAAGCACCGAGCTTATCTCCCTGTGCTATGCAGCTGCTTCCCACTAGCTATCTATTTTACATTTGGTAGTGTATATATGTCCATGCCTCTCTCTCACTTTGTCACAGCTTACCCTTCCCCCTCCCCATATCCTCAAGTCCATTCTCTAGTAGGTCTGTGTCTTTATTCCCATCTTACCCCTGGGTTCTTCATGACCTTTTTTTTTTTTTTTTTCCTTAGATTCCATATATATGTGTTAGCATAGGACACCAGTCATATTGGATTAGAGCCAACCTTAATAACCTCATTTTAAATGGATCACCCTTGTAAAGACCTTATTTCCAAATAAGGTCACATTCTGAGGTATTGGGAGATTTCAACACATCTTTTGAAGGGGGAGGCACAATTCATGCAATAACAAAGGAATGACTTAAATGACTGAAGTTTGGGTAGCACTGGCTCAATAGGAACTGTCCATCCTGGCTTCGGTTCATTTAAGTACAGCTGTGCTATTCTTTAGCTGTGTTATCTTGGCAAGTCATTTAACCTTCTATACCTTATTTTCTTATTTATAACATGAAGAAATTGAACTAGATCAGCGGCTACCAAGTTTTCTGGACTTTATGCAGTACTAAATTTTCAAAGAACAAAAGGAGACATGACAAGGCTTGAAACTTACTTTTGCCAAATGGGGCAGGGATTGGCTAATTTGTCACTAATCCTGCTTCTTCTTCCTCCTGAGCACATAGCTAACCTATATTTCTCAGCAACATTTGCTGTTAAGTTTGGCCACATAGTGAGTTCTGGCCAATGAAATGGAAATAGAAGTGATGTGCTGCAGTTCCAGGCATGGCCAATAAAAACCTCCCTCCTGAAGTCTTCCTTCTCTTTCTACATTTCCAGCTGGATGGAGAACACTTTGGGATCTAGATGAGAGCAGAACCACAGAAGGAAGCAGCCTGGATCCCCGAGTGAACTGGAACAGGACATTCCAGAATGAGTAATTTTTCCTATATTCAGATTTTACTTAAGGAAGACATGAAATGTATTGTGTTAATCCATTGATATTCGGGAATTACAGCAGCTTATATAGCAGGTAAGGATATTTTAAAAAATCATCTACTATCACAAAGAAAGGACATTTTAACATCAAAATTGTAGGAAGCATACAACCTTAGAAACAGGATCAGTCCTTCAGATTGCAAAGGCAGCTCTCTGAAAAACTCATTGCCTTAAACCTGATTTTTCTCATTTCACCATGAATAAGTGAAAACTTCATTATTGATAGGCATTGGTCCATGAACCAACCCTGAAGCTCTAGGACAGATGACTCCCCATTCAATGAGAACTCAACTAGCAGGCTGAATTCACTTGCTCAAATAAAGTTGTCAGGAAGCAGCCTGTCTCCATCTCTGTGTTGCTTCATTTCCAGCAGGCTCAGTTCTCATGTGGGCTTCATTTCTCCAGGCTATCATGAGCATAGCTCCAGGTCCAGTAAGAATAAAAGCCTGTGGCTGCTTGAAAAGTCTCAGGATCAGTCCTGATTGGATCAGCTTGTGTCATGTGCCCACCCGAACCAAACACTGCAGCCAGGAAGACAGCATGTGTGGGTGTGGCCAGGCATGGGTCACATCAAGGGCTGGTTCCTCAAGGAAAATGTGCATGCTCTGTTACCTGAAGATAGGAGGATGAGCTTCATGTGGTCAAAACGACAGATACCTACATCAACTTCTAATGCCTCTCCAGCTCTGAAATCCTATTTGTGACTGAGGCAACCTGCCATGAAGAAGCTTAGAGAATATCATCATAGCCTATGGTATTCCTCACACTTGGGTGCCAAAATGCTGCAGAAGACCTTAAGCAAGAACTCTGCCCAGATTTTCAGTGGGATTTAAAACAAAACATGGGAGAGGAATTGGTTTTCAATGAAGCACTTTGAAGATCAAGGGAAAATAAAAAATAATCAAGCAGGCAACCTATTTCAAATAAAATGTGCTCTTATCCATACCAAGATAGATCCAGATGCCAAATTCTTGGGCTAAGGCAAGCTTATTAATTTAAAATGTAAACTGTTTTTTAATAAGAATATAAGAACAAATGAGAGGGACTTCCCTGGTGGCACAGTGGTTAAGAATCCGCCTGCCAATGCAGGGGACATGGGTTCAAGCCCTGGTCCAGGAAGATACCTCAGAGCAACTTAGTCTGTGCACCACAACTACTGAGCTTGCACTCTGGAGCCCGCAAGCCACAACTAGTGAGCCCTCATGCCACAACTACTGAAACCCGAGTGCCTAGAGCCCGTGCTCCGCAACAAGAGAAGCCACCGCAGTGAGAAGCTTGTGCAGAGCAACAAAGAGTAGACCCCACTTGTCGCAACTAGAGAAAAACCCCTGTGCAGTGACGAAGACCTAATGCAGCCAAAAATTAATTAATTAACTTTTTTTAAATGAGATAAATTTGGGATAATTAAAAACTCGGTTTCCCCATCTATCATAATATTTTTATATGCTATTGGTGTCAATCCATCTGTGACAAAAGATTCAAAACAAAGACATCCAGCACTTAGTATTATCAAGGTCACATAATTTTTTCTTCTGAAATGTATTGCCCTCCTTCTTTTTTAACTTGGTGATTCTTAGTATAATTCAATATGCTTTTACTTTACCTAGATTAGTACAAAGTTTCAGGCTTTCAATCCAAGTCCTACAGAATTCTGTATCTCTCCAAATCTTTTGAAAGACCTGTGCCATCGTTTTGGTTTCTCTTGTTCTAGTTATAGCAGGATGCTGAACTTATTTTTCTTTTTTTATTTTAGAATGCTTTTTATTTCGACACTTACAGGACATGTGTAAGGCATGTTCACAAGTATTTGTTTGAAGTTATGTACAAAACACGTTCTCTTTCTCTCCAGCTGCTCTTCTTTCCCTTTGTACCTGCTGCTACAAACTGGGCCCTGTGTATCTTCATATCCACAAGTCCTCAGTTATTCTGAACATGCAGACAATGTTTTAGGGACCTGCTTCAAAATATGGAGGAAGCTTCTATGCACTAAGTCACTAAGACATCAAAACTCACAGGGAACCAAGGCAGAGGGAAGCGACCAAATCAGCTCATGAACTTGGGACTGTGAGCTTCTAGGGGGTAACAAAGAACACACGGAAAAACATTTTTTAACCCTTCCTGTTTGAGAGCAATGGAATGTGTCCAGAATTCATGTTTCTGTATTTACTACTACTGCCTATGAAGTCACTAAAGAGAACTAATTTTTTAACAGTTTCTAATGCAGTTACAGTTTTGTTCTCAGGCCACAGTACAAGAGAGCATGCATTACCTTACACAAATGTCAAACACCAAACAATTGTAACAGGGACTCCTCGGGACTGTCTAATTACACAAGGGTCTCTTTTTGGTGGTAGGATAAGGAAAGTGCCCACTGTGTGCTAGACAGAGACACCCAAACACTTGTTGTCTAACTCATAAAGAGGGACGACATCACGAATGAGAATAGAGAAGTATTCAGAGTAAGTTCCCAGCGTGGGGCTGGGATAATGGATACGGAGCCTCAGTTTCAGGGGTTAAAAAAAGTCTTGGCAGACGTTAATAAGTTTTTTGTGTGATTTTCAAAAATCATTATGTCTTTAAAATGTGAAAAACAAGCACTAATCAATCTACTGGGGAGAAATAAAATAATGAAATGAAAAATCAAAATCACATGAAGAGGAAGGAGATCTGAATGAATCTTTTGGTCTGAATCAGCCAATATTTTAACATCAGCTACAACCTATTCAAATGTGGTTTGCTTAAGCCCATATTTTAAAACGCAGAATCTTTAAGGAAAAATGTAGGCATTTGTTTAGGAATACTGATCTCAAAAAACTTTAACGTGGGGCACTTTAAAAGATCAAGGCTGCTTATAATTTAAGTCCTGCTTTGAGGCACTCACCATATTTTCCTTCCATCTCAGAGAGCACCTCTGCAGCAGCCCCAGCAACATAAGGATGTGGTCACACATAACTTTATCAGCCACCATTGGGCGATTATTAAGTAGCTAGTCAGAGTTGGGAAATTACTTACTGTCAACTGTATTAAAGATTTCCATTTATTAGCACTGTGAAACACGGTGCAAAGAATCTTCACATGTTGCTTTTTGTATCAAAGGTAGTATATTGTTATTCTTCCAACTCAACAAACAGTATATACTCTTTAGTGAATTGTAACTACCTAGAATAGTGGGCCTCTTCCAGAAGGGCAGGCTACTCCTCTGACGGGAGATCACGAGCCAGGCCAGGCTGGGCAAGTGCTCTGCTCCCTAAGCCATTGCTTGAAGCACCCTTTGTGAAATTTGTGCCCACATTTCAGCACACGTACATTTTTGGATTTGAATACTTCTGGGCATATTTCACAGGAATTTGCACCGGACACAGGGACGTCGCCTGTCTTCTGCCCCTTGCTTTTGGGTGATGATCCAACAACCACGGAGGGCGGGCCCTGGGTGGCCCTGGTCACAGAAGCAGCAGAGCTGTGCTCAGATGGCCTCCTGTCCTTTCCTGGATTTGCCTTTTTCTTTTTCTCTTCATCTAGAATGTTGAACTTATTTTTCTATTTCCAATAATCTAGCCTAGTCTCATAAAATGCAACCCAGCATATATCTTCCAGAAATAACTGGACTCTGAAGAATTTCCAAACCTAGTTCACGTAAAAACCACAATATTATTCTCCATTCCCCAGTGTTTTTCAGACTACTTTTCATCTCTGCTATCATTAATTCAGTCAAGAGCCCTTCAATATGAATTCTCAACATAGTAATAGATTTGTTTCTGTTCTTTCTGTCCTCACTTTTCTGTCTCAGGCAAATGTGAAGGCTGATTCCTGTCTTTATTGCTTCAAGGCTATTTCTGCCCTGAATCACCACGTTACACTGTACTTTCATTTTTTTCCCTCAAAAAGAGAAAAAAATCTATAGTCCCACTCATCTGCTTGCTATCTCTAATGTATCATAATGTGTGGGTCAACTTCTGTTTTAGAAATAAAGCATTCACAATTATTAAGATGAAGATCAAATGTAAAGATAAAATTGAGTTTTTTCTAAAGAGACATCATGATTTTAAAGTACCATCAACTATCGAGACATAGTCAACCATTCATTCTTTTAACAAATATTTATTGATCCCCTGAATGTGCCAGTCATTATGGTCTAGGAGACGAGGACACAGCACTGAACCAAATGCTAGATCCTGCCCTCACGGACGTCCTGTTCCAGAGAAGGAGGCAGGAAATAAACACATGGGCAACAACAGAATGTCGTGTTGTGAGAAACAAACCAGGTAAAGGAGTAGCCAGTGACCAGAACACTCACGGAAGTCCTCTCTGAGGACATAGCAAGTGCAGTGAGGCCAAGGGGAAGAGTAAAAGACAACCACACCGTGGAGGTGGAGGGGAACAACCCTCCAGGCAGAGGGAACACATATGTACAAGTCTAGAGTCTGGTAAGGGTTCACCAAGGCCAGGGCATAGAAAGGAGGCTAGTCTAGCTGGATCATTATTTTCACTCACCTTATTGATCACCGTTAAACCCAATTTAGAGACATTATTTCTCGTGTCTAATGCACCATTTTAATTTCCTGGAACATAACTTCTTCCTTAACTTTAGTAATGACTTTTTTTTCTTATACAGTTAAGTAGTTTTGAATTTTCTGAATGAGTCTGTCTTCAACACTGGAGAAGCCTTTTGAGAGTGAATGTGTTGAAAGCATCAGCTACCACTCCAGTGGTCAGAAAGAGTTAACACACTTCCCAAAACGTCCAGTTTACTGCCAAGAAATCCTGTATACTCTGAGAGAATCTGGCTGGGTATTGGTAGCCATCTGGTATTTAAAACAAAACCTATTGTGCAGAACTGGTCAGCATTTTTAAACATAATGCAACCAATCTAGGTTTTAAATGCATACATCCATTGAACTAGGCTGGACTAATCTTTGCCTTTTAGGGACCAGGTTTTAATAGCATTTCAAACTGCCTAACAAAATGTCATGTGAAAAGGACAGAAGGAGCAGGGCTTGATTGCCTCTTTTCAGCTCAGCAGGATCCTAGCGTCTCTTCCATCTGCTTCCTGTAAGCACGGAGCCAACTAGGACTCAGCAGATCTAAAGAGGACAAAATGCTGAGTGCTGCCCCAGCTCTGCTCCAGCTCTGTGACAATTGGGAAAAGAGGCTTCCTTGGCAAGGAATGCGGTAACCAAAGAGAGGATGGACTTTGACATGAGAAAGACTTGAGTATAAATTCTAGGCTGCCACTGCCAGCCATTAAGACCTCAGTCCCTATGTAACTTACCTAACCTCTCCAAGCTTTGCTTTTAGCAACTGTAGAAAATTGTAATAACTACTTATTTGACTTGTTGTGAGAATTAAGTACAAGAATGTGTTTAAAGTGTGTGGCACATAGTAGTTGTTCAACAATAGCAGGTATCTTTTTCATTAGTCTTAATAATAAACTTCATTTTTCAGGTGAGTAGAGGAACACCCCCCAAGCAATTCCCCATTTCCATAGAGATATGGCAGGGGTTGAGGGTATATAAGTCCACCAACCTACCAAGGCCATCTTGTACCAGCTCAGTTGCTACCCTGTCCCCTTTACCTAAGGCGAGGGACCTCAGTAGAACCATGGGACTGGGGTTCCCAATGCTGAGGGGTCTCAGATTTGGACATGTTAGAGAAATACCTTGCAGGCTGATTCCAGCACGACCTTCTTACTGCCCTGTGCCTTCTCTCCAAGGGTCTCCTGGATTCCCAAGGGGAAGAAAAAGCAGTTGATAGCAACTTCCCTTCTCCCACCAATTCTAAGATAGCTCTGTTAAAACCCTGTCTCCTGGATATCTGGCCATCTCACAGTCTGAAAAAAATAAAAAGTACAGTAGCTGCTTTTCACGTGATAAAAAAAGTCTAGAATGTCCTGTCCTGGACACAGTGAAAAACACTTGAAACTTACAAATGATTTCAGATACTCATCACTTGATGGCGCTATTTGCTATTCAAAAGGTAACAGTAACAGCCAACCAGCTTTACAAAAAAAAGTTTCTTCAAATCAAAACAGACTCAATTAAAATGTCAGATTTCTTACAAAGCACGAACCCAGGACTTGAAACGTTACTTTAAAGCAAGAACATGGAGAAAAAGAATTCCTAAGCATTTTGAAGATCCTTCTACTTAGTGCTCACAGCTTCCTGGGCCCCTGATGATAGGCTTCCAAAGGCTGGATCCCGGCACTGGCCACAGTGGGCTCTGCCTCCGAACCTAGCTGCCTCTGCCTGGAGATGAGAACATCAACAGGAAGCCTCAAGTCACTGGCTGCCTTCCAACCGCTATCTACTGTTGGCCCGCATCCCAGGACTTGAGCCCCAGTTTAGTGATGGGTTCTCTGGAAAGGCGTCTCCAGGATAACTTCTCAAGGGAGTGTCCCTGAGCCACTGGAAACACTTGAGTTTATGGCAATGGCAGAGAGTCCACTCCCACAGCTGCCAGAGCTTCTGCCTGCCTCTAACCTCACCTCGTGCTACCCTGCTCCTTTCTCCTTCCCCTCAGCCTTCCTGTCCTTCCTTCTCATACAACCTGCTCTTCCCCGACTCAAGTCTGAGCACAGGCTGTTCTTTCTAACTGGAATGCTTTTCCCCAGAACCAGTTCCATACTTTGCAGGGCCCAGGGCAAAATTAAAATGCAGGCAGGGGTTCTTGTTCAAAACTTACTGAGAGGGCTTCCCTGGTGGCACAGTTGTTGAGAGCCCGCCTGCCGATGCAGGGGACACGGGTTCGTGTCCTGGTCTGGGAAGATCCCACATGCCGCGGAACAGCTGGGCCCGTGAGCCATGGCCGCTGAGGCTGCGCGTCCAGAGTCTGTGCTCCGCAACGGGAGAGGCCACAGTGGTGAGAGGCCCGCGTACCACACACAAAAAAAAAACTTACTGAGAATTTGAAGATGGAGACAGCAGTGCTTTCCACCAAGCTTGGGACCCTTCT
This sequence comes from Aethalodelphis obliquidens, assembly GCF_003676395.1. Taxonomy (NCBI): domain Eukaryota; kingdom Metazoa; phylum Chordata; class Mammalia; order Artiodactyla; family Delphinidae; genus Aethalodelphis; species Aethalodelphis obliquidens. The sequence goes on along the minus strand of NW_020837948.1, from coordinate 40,816,360 downwards.
AAGCATGCGGTGCTGAGCAAATCCACAAAGCCTGGCCCTGCTTCTTCCACTCCTCATCATCACCATCGAGGTCATCATTCCTCGTTATCCTCTTTCAGTTCCTTGCTTATTTTCTTTGTAGCGCATATCACAATTGTAGATGTTAATTAATCAGTTAGCTAACATTTTTGGATCTGTCCCACCCCACCCAACAACAAGCGCCTTTTTAAACTGTAAGCCCCATAAGGGCAGAGGCAAGGTCTAGCCTTGGCCACAGGTGGATGCTCAGTGCCTAGAACTGTGCCTGGCTTATGTAGACACCCAATAACACAAGCTACCTGGATGGATTACATTATACTCTGTTTTCTGCCTGAAGTTACTTTTAACATTGAAATCGTCAGTGCATAAAAAACAACTTTAGCTGTGTCAGAGAGAAAGCAGGAACCTAGGAGAATAATCTAGGCTGGAGCTGAGTCACTGCAGTGCTGTTCTCTCCATATTTCCTCTTCTTTCCCCAGATAGGACTTGCTTTCTAGACTCATTTAATTACATTTATGATTTCTGATCTACCCAAACTTTCTTTTCTTTTTTTTTTACAATTAGTTAATAATTACAGTTAGTTAATATGACCTTTACATCTGTAATAATTTACAGCTCCCGACTATATCTAATTACTTTTTCCTTGAAATTGTATTGCTGAAGAAACCAGGTTGTTTGTCTTATGGAGTTTCCCAGTCTGACTTCAGCCATTTGTATCCTCAAGGTGTCTTTTTAACATGTTCTTGTCTCTTTTTTTCCTACAAATTGATAGTAATATCTAGAAGCCTAATCTCATTCAGGTTGGGTTTTTTGGGGGGTTTGTTTGTTTTTGCTGAACGTGGGCCTCTCACTGTTGTGGCCTCTCCCGTTGCAGAGCGCAGGCTCAGTGGCCATGGCTCACGGGCCCAGCTGTTCCGCGGCATGTGGGATCTTCCCGGACCAGGGCACGAACCCGTGTCCCCTGCATCGGCAGGCAGACTCTCAACCACTGCGCCACCAGGAAAGCCCTGTTTGTTTGTTTTTGCAAGACAACTTCATCAGGGTTGCTGTGTGCTTCCATTAGAAGGAACACGATATCCGGTTGCCTTTTTTCATGTAATGCTAGGAAGCATTGATAGTTGGTTCATAGGTGCATTAATTCATTAAGGGTTTAAAATATGGTTTGCTAATTCTATTTATCATTCCTTCTTGATTAGTTAATATACTTTTATAAGGAGTAATTTTTCTTTATCAACCACTTGGTTACACTGAGGTATGGTCCTTGTAGGAAAAATACAATAAATGCTTGATTCTTTCCCTGTATTTATCATTATTTAGAATGAGTTGGTGTCCTTGTGTCCTAGAAAGGCAATCTCTTAGTTTATTGGAGACTTTTAAAAAATACTGTTTTGAACTGATGGATTTTAATATATTTGATTTTATTCTTATTTATTAGCAATTTTTCCAACTTAAACCGGTGAAGATCAGTTCAGGTTGGCTCTTGAGTTCATTTGACACAACCTCAGTAGCCTTTGGTAGCTTTCTTGTTGTTTGCTGAACAAGGCTAGTCTTGAGTGTTTCCTTGAACCAGATATTTCTGCACGATGCTCTTATTCCTTCAAAGGGAAATGGTACTTAGATATCACAATCTGAGAACTAAAAGTATTCATTGCTGTTGGGTTGGTTGTAGAACTATTTTATATTCCTTTTTTTGTATTTCCATTCTTATTTTGGACTGATTTTTTAAAATTTTAACTCCCACCTTTATTAATTTCATAGTTTTAACAGTATTTTAATGTCCTTTCAGTGGTTACTAGAGGTCATAACAATTGTCTTTGACTAGCAAAGCCTAATATAAAAAAGTATTTCATCGCCTTCCAGATAATGCAAGGACCTTACAACAATCTGATTTCACTCATCCCTTCTCTTAACTTAAATCATCTTACATAATTTAAAAGTGTATGCATTTTATTTATATGTTTATATAGTATTATTTTTTCATACTGTCAGTATTCATTGAGATTTACCCCTTTCAGTGCTCATTATTTCTTCCTGTATCTCTGAGCTTTCATCTGAGATCTTCTTCTACCTGAATAATTCTACTATTTCCTTTAGTGCAGATCTTCTGGTGATGAATTCTGTCAGTTTCTATTTGTCTGAAAAAGTCTTTATCTTATATTCATTTTCTCTAGGTTGGAAATTATTTTCTTCCAGTGATTTGGAAAATACTATTCATTGTCTTCTGAAGTCCATTGTTTTCTAATTTTTACCTTTTTACTCTGGCTACTTAAAAAAAATTTTTTTTATCTTGATCATTTCTTTTCAGCAGTTTTACCATGATGCCTCTAGGTGTGATTTTCTTTGTATTTACCTTGTTTGAGGTTTGTTTGTAATGCTTCTCAAACAAATGCTCGATGTCTTTCATCAGCTTTGGAAAAATCTTTAGCCATTATCTCTTCAAATATTTCTTCTGTCCTGTTTCTCCTGCTTCTGTAACTTTAACAATATACATATTACTTTTTTCTATAACTCCTTTGTGTCTTTCATTATTTTCAGTATTTCCAATGTTTTGTTCCTTTGTGCTTCATTCTAGATACCTTCTTCTGATATCAATTCTCCATTCAGTGGTATCTGATCTTCTGTTAAGTGCAAACTTCGAGCCATTAGTTTTAGACATTATATTTCTCATTTCTTTTCATTTTATTTCCAGTTCTTTGCAAAAGTTCTAGATCTTCTCTTTTATTTCCTTAATCAAATTATGCATATAGTTTTGAATTCTATTATGTAGCTCCCCTGTGGATCTGTTTCTGTTTATAGTTTTTAGTTATATTGTCTAGTTTCCTCATATGCCTTTTCTTACTGAGTGCCAGATACTGTCAATTGAAAATAATAGATGTAATGTGAGCCCCATGATGATGTTATCTTTCTCCAAAGAGAATTTACCTTTATTTCTGGTAGGGACCATGAACACTGCAATTCTGGATTTGCTTAATAAAACAAGGGATGAAAATTTTTTGAAGCTGGGCTTCAGTACCTGAGAGCACTGGCCTAATTTCTATACACCCTTACTTGGGTAGTGGATGGATCTATGAGATACCAACCCAACACCTAGAAGTATATCAGAGACCTCCTTCCTTCCAGTTTACCCCTGGCCACTTGAGTCTTTTGAAACATCTGCTCAGCTTTACAGGTTCTCAACCAACATTTCTGGATTTGGCAAGTATCACTGTGGGAAAAGCAGCCCCAAATTCTGAGCTCATCTTTCTGGGTTTACCTGTCCTGAATCTTAGTCCTACAATTCTTTGCAGACTCGGTAGCTCTATGATGCCTTCAAAAAGATTATTTTCTCCCAAAGTTTTCATTGTTCTTAATGGGAATGTTAGTCCCATTACTCATGGGAATGTTACTCTGCCTTTATTAGAAGCCAAAGGCTGATGTCTATGCTTTTAGATTACTAGCATAGTTAGGGTGAAAGTTAACTAACGCTATTCTCTCTGTGAACAAAAAGAGTACCCAAAAGTTTTAAATCTGAAAAACTAGTGGTATATGAAATGATTTTAGGTGACAAGTGAACTTTTTAATTTTAACAGTTATGAATTAATTTTTAAATTTCCTTTTCTTTGTGGAAAGTTAAAAATGAGTTATTTAAAGAAAAGTATTAATGAAATGAACTATCAGAAAGAGAAATTAAAGAAACAATCCCATTTACAATCACATCAAAAAAAAAAAAACCCTAGGAATAAATCCAGTTAAGGAGGTAAAAGACCTCTACTCATAAAACCGTAAGACACCGCTGAAAGAAATTGAAGACAACACAAACAGATGGAAGGATATACCATGTTCATGGACTGGAAGAATTACTATTGTCAAAATAACCATACTACCCAAGGCAATCTACAGATTCAATTTTTGCAATCCTTTACAAAATACCAAGGGCATTTTTCACAGAATTAGAACAAATAATTTTAAATTTTGTATAGAAACACAAAAGACCCTACAAAGCCAAGACAATCTTAAGAAAGCAAAACAGAGCTGGAAGTATCATGCTCTCAGACTTCAGGCTATAGTATAAAGCTACAGTAATCAAAACTGTATGGTACTGGCAAAAAAAAAAAAAAAAAAAAAAAAAACAGACACATAGATCAATGGACTAGAATAGAGAGCCCAGAAATAAACCTATGCACTTATGGTCAATTAATCTATGACAAAGAAGGCAAGAATATACAATGGAGAAAACACGGTCTCTTCAATAAGTGATGCTGGGAAAACTGACAGCTACATGTAAAAGAATGAAATTAGAACATTTTCTCACATCATATACAAAAACAAACTCAAAGTGGATTAAAGACCTAAATGTAAGACCAGAAACCATAAAATTCCTGGAAGAAAATATAAGCAGAACACTTTTTGATGTAGCAATATTTTTTTTAATCTGTCTCCTAAGGCAAAGGAAGCAAAAGCAAAAATAAACAAATTGAACCTACTTAAACTTAAAAGTTTTGCACAGCAAAGGAAACCATCAACAAAATGAAAAGACAACCTTCTAAATAAGAAGAAAATATTTGCAAATGATATGACCAATAAGGGATTAATATCCAAAATATATAAACAGCTCATACAACTCAATATCAAAAAAGCAAACAACCTAATTAAATAATAGGCAGTATACTTGAATAGACATTTTTCCAAAGAAAACATACAGATGTCCAACAGAAACATGAAAAGATGCTAATCATAAGAGAAATGCAAATCAAAACCATAGTGAGATATCACCTAATACCTGTCAAAATAGCTATCATCAAAAAGACCACAAATAGCAAATGTTATCAAGGATGTGGAGAAAACGGAACCCTTGTACACTGTTGGTGGGAATGTAAATTGGTACAGCCACTGTGGAAAACAGTATGGAGGTTCCTCAAAAAATTAAAAATAGGGCTTCCCTGGTGGCACAGTTGTTGAGAGTCCGTCTGCCGATGCAGGGGACACGAGTTTGTGCCCCAGTCTGGGAGGATCCCACGTGCCGCAGGGTGGCTGGGCCCGTGAGCCATGGCCACTGAGCCTGCGCATCCGGAGCCTGTGCTCTGCAACGGGATAGTGAGAGGTCCACGTACTGCAAAAAAAAATAAAAAAATAAAAAAATAAAAAATAGACTATAGGGTTGGCCAAAAAGTTTGTTCGGGTTTTTCCATAAGACGTTACGGAAAAACCTGAACAAACCTTTGGCCAACCCAATACTGCATGATCAAGCAATTCCACTCCTGGGTATATATTTGAAGAAAATGAAAATACTAATTTGAAAAGATACATACAACTCAATGTTAATAGCAGCACTATTTAAAATAGCCAAGATATGGAAGCAACCTAAGTGTCCATCAACAGATGAATAGACAAAGAAGAAGTTATTTATATATATATATATATATATATATATATATATATATATATTCAGTGGAATACTAGTCAGCCATAAAAAAGGAAATTTTGCTGTTTGCAACAACATGGATGGACCTGGAAGGTATTAATCTTAGTGAAATAAGTCAGACAGAGGAAGACAAATATTGCATGTTAATCACTAATATGCAGAATCTGAAAAATAAAACAAACAGATGAATATAGGAAAACAGCAACAGGCTCACAGATATAGAGAATAAACTAGTGGTTACCAGTGGGGACGGGCAAGACAGGGGTATGGGATTAAAAGGAACAAACTACTATGGATAAAATAAATAAGCTACAAGGATATAATATACAGCACAGGGAATATAGCCAATATTTTATAACTTTAAATGGAGTATAATCTATAAAAATTTTGAATCACTATGTTGTACACCTGAAACTAATGTTGAAAATCAACTATACCTCAATAAAAATAAATAAATAAGCATTAACAAGAGAAAAGGTAGTGTTTAAATGTGGCAAAAATCATTGATAGCTTTCACAAATAACTGTAGTTAGAAGAAACTGAATTTTTACAAATGATGGTAGGGAATATAGATAAGTGGGAGAGATACTCCTTTTTTTGGCTTTATTCAAAATATAAATTAATTCTTCATCTTGAGTCCTAGCTTTAAGCCAGCTAGCATCTTCAGACTACACTGAATAAACATATCTGCCTATCATGATTCATTTCTCCGAGCCATATAGCCAAACATAAGAAATGAACACTTTAGGAACAGCTATTAATTTAAATATATTAGTTCATAGAGATATGCCTTACAAAGACAAATGTGACTGATTCTTCCTTGCAAGGATAAGTATCACTGATTCATCCTAATATGTCCACCAAAATAATGCAAACCATTCCAAAAGATCCTCACTCCCAGGGGAAGACACGAGCAAAAGATGGGCAAAATCCAGAGAAAACAAGCTCTGAAGGGGCTTTACAAATGGATTCCATTAATTTCATTTGTAAGGGTCCTGGTTCCTTTCTTCCAATTGCACTTCTAAAGTTTTCTCCCCAACTTTCGGATTGCTCAGCATCAAATTTTCTTGATTAATATGATACATATGTTGTTTTTGTTTTCCAGTGTCCCTCCGGAAAAATCACCTCTCCCCCATCCTTCATGGGTTCCTAGTTGGGCTACCAATCACTGTGCCCTGGTTCCCCTAGTAGTTTGGGCACAGACTGGGTGCATGAGTTTCCCATTGCTGCTGCAACAAATTACCACAAATTTAGTGGCCCAAACAATACAAATTATTCTCATACAGTGCTGGAGGTCAGAAATATTCAAATCAAGGTGTCACAAGACTGCAACCCTTCTGGAGGTTGCAGGGAGAATTAATTTCCTTGCTTGTTTTAGCTTCTAGAGTCTGCCTTGAACTCACTGGCCCATGGCCACATCCTCCATCTTCAAAGCCAGAAGCCTAGTCTCTTCCAGACTCTCCTTCTCTCTGACCTTGATTTCCATTGTTACATCGCCTTCTCTCTGAGTCTGATCCTTCTGCCTTCCTCCTTATAAGGAATCTTGTGACTACATTGGGCCTATCAAAATAACCCAGGATACTCTCCCCATCTCAAAATCCTTAACTTAATCACATCTGCATAGTCCCTTTTGCGTTTTATGGCAACATATTCACAGAGCTCAGTGGTTCAGCCTACTACACTGGGCCAGTCCAAGTATCAATAGCCCTGGCCACAAAGCTTTTTCAAGAATGAGCCTATAGCCCAATAAGAGACAAGTAAAGAATTGCCTAAGGTTGATATGTGGATGTGGAGAAATTTAATCTCTTTCTACCAGTTTTGTTTATCTAACACATGGCCATTTTGCCTGACACATGGAAAGAGACTGAAGCAGATTTAAGTCAGTCTGGAAAAATCAGAAGCAAGGAATGAATGAGTGTGTGGGAGAGGATGGGGAGGGCCAGACCCCTAGTGATATCCTTAAAGGTTCCTTATCCAGTAGATCCTGAAATAGTGTTTCCACCCACAAATAGCTCAGTACCATGGTTCATTCCTTCTTTTTTTGATTAATTTGAATTTTTTTTCTTACTAATAAATTGTTTTTCTGTCGACTGATCTCTAATCTCTAGACCAGATGCCAAGTCAGTATACTACCCTGGCCTAACTGATTCAAACTAACCGTAGGGAACACATTCTTTTGTACTCAAGATTTTCGTGGTCAGAGTTTCTGCTTCTTTTCTCCACGTGAGAAAAAAGGAAGAGAAAAGCTACATGTGGCATGTTTCCAGTGAGAATATAACTGCATTTTTCCTCCTTATGCCAAAGTTCTCTTTAGTTGCAGACTTCTTTACCAATTACCTTTGTGTTTTCTGCCTTAATTTTTTTTCTAGAAGGACTCATTTGTTGAATCATCTGGTAACACTCATTTCTGCAAACTGAGTTGAGGTGCTGGCTACAAGGAGCCTAGCTGATTTCCTAAAAGAATTGTATTCTTTGTAGAAAACAGAATTCTGAACAAAATTTAAACATGGATTTTTTTAAAGACATCTAAATTGCTTTCATAATAAGATGCAATATATTTTTTTCTCCATTTGGAAATTTCCTTCACCGAAGAGCTTACTCTGTGGAGAAATAAACATGTTTGTGTCAGTTATCAACTACATAGGTTACGAGCCTCTCTCCACCCCGACACTCACTCTTGTACACACGTGTGCACACACACACAACACACACACAGAGACTTTAAATTGTTAGCATTCTATATTCTCAGTCACATTTCTAATTTAGGATTACTTTTTACTTGTGATTTCTCAGCGTTATTATGTAATCAGCTCAATATGTCTACTTCAAACTTTTAAGCAACTGAAGCCTGCCCAGAGGTGCAGTCTGGCTTTCTGTGGTAACCCTGGGTACTTTTCAGCCCAAACAACAAGTCACTGGCACCAGTGATTTGGGCTCTATTGCCAGCATATTTACTGTTAGTCAACAACATTTTCATCTGACTTCTGCTAAAATTAACCTCACTTGGAATACAGTCTTTCTGTTTCATCAGTATAATTACTGGCCCTAGAATGCCTTCCCAAAGCTGTTGTTTATAAGGATTCATGCAGCAGAAAATATACAAGTTGTTTCTTGAGAGCCAAGCAATGACAATTCAATCCTGTGGCAGAGAAAATGCAAAAAGGATCTGTAGAAAAACCCAGTGGTACAGACAGAAAATTTCTCTCTTTAAGAGAATCATTGTTTTTTTTTTTTGATGAAGGAAACATACACACACACCCCTGCACTTTAAAGCATCTCTTATTCTAAAAATCAATAAACAACATCCCTTTGGTAGCTCATCTCAGTCAGATTAATTATAAACTGGGTAAACCATATGCGAGGGCAAACTGAGGGATCCTTCTCGTATTATTGCAGGAATAATGAAAGGCCCTGATGCTTCTCCAACTGCTTTCTCTGTCTTAGTAACTGATTGACATGTCATCATTATTGCTTCATTCCTTTAGTGGCAGGGCTGGATATGGCTAAATGCAATACCCAGGGAGGATGAGGACTCAAACTTCATCTTGCTCTGTATGGAGGATGGGCAGGTGCTTCCCAGCATCAAGTTTAACTGGCAGCAGCAGTTCTCAACCCAGCCTGCACACTGAAATCGCCTACAAAGCTTTTACAAGACACAACCGAAAGGACTCTACCTTAGACCAACTGAACTAGAATCTCAAGGGATGGCGCCTGGACACCAGTAATTTTCAAAGTTAAAGTGCCCTGTGTAGCTTCTAAAGTGGGGCTATGATTATGAGGCTAGCGGGCTTAGGCATGAGGAAGAGACGGAGAAGGTAGAGGGCCAGGCATACAGTGTGAAGTGGGCACCCTGAAAAACTCCACCCGGGAGGAAAAGAATGAAAGAGGGCTGGACAAAGATGAGGGAGATTTTTTCCTTACTCGAAACATCCCTGCTGACCCCAACCTTGCACGCACACACTCTAGGTCTATCTGACTTCCCTCTTGTTGGCAGGGAGGGTGGACGTACCCCAGGCCTTGCCAGTTGGAGCCTGCATCCCTCTAAAATAGTGATTGGTTTGGGGTGGACCAAACTGGGCCAATCAGAACCAATATTCTTCAGATAAGCTCTGTTTCCACTGCGATTGCTAAACTGATCAAATGAAAACCCAGACCTGCTGGTAGTCATCTGACCATATGAGGGGAGAAGCTGCCAACATAGAGGAAGCAGAACCAGGATTAAGCGAGGCAATCCTAATGGCATCCTATGACTGCTGGATCTTGCCTCACATATTACCTAGAATTTACAGTTGTGGGAGCGAATAATTTTTTTGCTTGAGTCATTTTGAGTTGAATTTTCTATAAGCTACAACAAAGAGAATAGATACATGTATATGCTTAACTGAATCACTTTTCTGTACACCCGAAACTAATACAACATTGTTAAGCAACTATACCCCAATATAAAATAAAAATTAAAATATAAAAAAAATTCTTATCAAAAAAAAATTACAACAAAGAGAATTCTGAGTAATAGACAAGTGGTGAGGCCCATATGAGTTAAGGAAATCCTCTGGGTCTCAGGGTCAGATCTGTTTCTGCCCCTACACTTGGGGTAGACTTGGTTGAATCAATAGGGGTAAAGGTTACTATAAGCTATGGAAAAGAAATTGAGATTCTCATAGTGTTTCAAAGTAAATGTGTTAGACTATTTTAGTTGTAAACAAACATCTCAAAGAAGAAGTATGCCTTTAATTAGGTTCCTAATTTTAAGACAATCTACAGTCCTTTTTTTCTAATTGAGTTAATTTGCACTAGATCAACGATACCGTCTGTTATCTAACACTTAACCTCCCAAGGTAAATGAACCTCCCAAGAAGAACAGCTTTCAACTTTAGAAAAGAACACAGTTTTCTGCAACAAACGTTCTAATAAATTGGATTTCTGTGTATATCATAGTCTATTCTGGAACTTATAACAATCCTTGAAACTACTCAAGTCAGCATCTCAATATACTAGGAAAACTGAAGGTCCTTCATAATAAACAGACAGAAATATTCATTTTTATGATGACAAGATATAGAATAAGTTTATATCTAACTTAAATTTTATAGTAACTGTTCTGAAAGTATTTGTCACTTTCACTTTATTCAAGATGTAAAGGCTGATTTGAGTCTTGTCTTTTCAAACCTGATGCGTCAACAGACTCTCGTTCTTTCCTGGTTCTTCATAAACAATTTCTAGTGGGACGTGGAAATCCATCAAATTCAGTTATACCTTCTAAGCAACATTGATTTAAATAAAATAGGGCTTATAATTTTCCAATCTTACAAGTCTGGACTTAAAATGCCCTCATCTTGTGTTTTCTCTGTGAGGCGAGCAGGATGTGGGATAGGTTTTAGGGATGAGGGATGACTCCACAGAGTGGAACGGTGACCTTAGGACCAAACCATATGAGTCAAGAGTCCCAGGCACAAGGCTGAACTATGACATGCAGGTGTCCCAGGTCAGGCTAATCATCTGCCTTCCCCGCACTTCTAATTGTTCAACATTTGATTGAGACCCAGAGGATTTCCTTGACTCATATGGGCCTCACCACTTGTCTATTATTCAGAATTCTCTTTGTTGTCATTTTTTTATAAGAAAATTTTTTATATTTTGATTTTTATCTTATAGTGGGGTATAGTTGATTAACAATGTTGTGTTAGTTTCGGGTGTACAGCAAAGTGATTCAGTTATACACATACACGTACCTATTCTCTTTGTTGTCATTTATAGAAAATTCAATTCAAAATGACTACGTGAACTGCCAGCAAGCAGTTTTTGTTTTTTGGTTGCTTGGTTCACTGTTGAGGTTGTTTTAATTTCCACTTCAGGGCAGCACTTTCTTCAGCAGGAGTGGGACCAATTCATGTTTCAGTCATTATGTAAGAGGTCACACGTGGACACGTGAAGTAACTGGGCCATAATTCTGACTTATGCTAACTATACCTTAACATACCTTAAAAACTCATGACTTGATCAACCTGCTGTCACATCCTGCCTTTGGCCTGTCATCCCTGGTTTGGGGCAGGACATTGCTTGCATTGGATCCTAGTACTGGAGTGGCTATTGTCCTTGTGGGATTCCACTTCCTGAGGGAGGATGTTCTGCCACTAACCCAATGGGAGCCCACAGAGCTCTGCCTCCAGGCTGTCTTTATTCCCTCCCATCCTGACCAGTGCTTTTATCCCACCCCATAGACTCAATCAGACCACAGCCAGCAGTCAGCCCATCTCTCACCCTGAACATTTCCTAGGTAGCGGTTGGACTGTGTCACATATCAAGTTCTCCACGTGATCCCGTGGAAGCCCTGAAGCCCCTTTCTCTTTATTTGTCTGTTTGTTTGTTTTGGCTGTGCCACACAGCTTGTGGGATCTCAGTTCCCCGACCAGGGATTGAACCCGGGCCATGACAATGAAAGCCCAGAATCCTCACCACTAGGCCACCAGGGAACTCCCCGCTTTCTGCAAGAGAAGTGCCCTGACACACACGTATAAACCTTGTCCCCTTGAAGCTTTGATCTCCAAGGAAATCCTTCTCACAAATTCTTGATCCCCAACAACTGGAGGTGGATGAGATGTGTTAGAATCATGTAACTGATTTGGGGATATTAACTTGGAAATTCCTATAGGATGCTCTGTCTCACAGTTCACATTGTTATCTGCAATCTATCGCCAGAGAATTCAGCCAAAAATTCCATTTTAATTTCCTGTCCCAGCAAGGACATATAGCTAGCCTGTAGCAACACCAAAACCCCATAAAGTCATCCAGACAAAAAATTAGAAGATTCTTTACCATTCACATTTAGAACAGCCCTTCATCATGTCTCACCAGGAGAACAGTCAGGTCATGATCACCTTGTGCTCTATTTCTCATCTCTGAGGTTACATGGCTTTTTGGGGAAAACTTGCCAAACAGCATTGCCTTGACTCACTCTAAAGACAGAACAACCTTGGCTGCCTGAAATAACTCCCTCCTTGATCTACCTGTAATAGTGTCAGATTCCTTCCCCCAAAGAATGCTCCATGTACTGCAGGTTGAAAAGTCACAAAAGGTCAGTTCTGCAGAATTATTTATACACAAAAACAACTCGCCTTTCTGCTCTGGGCTTTGGTAACTTGAGTCTATGCATCTTGACATTTGTGTCTTTTAAGAAACAGAACAGATGAATCCATGGTTTGACATTATATGAGGCATGGGATCTTCTAAATATTTATAGAGGCAATTATTTTGGAATAGCAATTGTAAAAATCATGAATGCTTATTTTTTTTTAAGAATCAGTACTGGCTAGGATAAAGAACAGTGTTTTAAAAGCCACTTGAATCCCACTATATAAATTATCCATAATTACGAGCAGGTAAACATCATTTCAAACACTTTTCTATACATACAAACAAGTATAAATATAGCTGGTTTAAATACTGAAGTTAGATAGAAAAATAGAGAGAAATATCAAATTCTTTCTTTTAAAAGCAAGAATAAAATCTAACGTAGCATCAAATACCTCCAAGCTTCTTTCTAAGCACGAAGTCCTTTAGCCTCCATTTTATTTATTTGTGGAAATATCAGGGCTCTGATTTGTCTTTAAGGAGAAAAAACAAGCAGTAATCTCCTTCAGAGAGTGCAGGAGAGAAGTCAGGTGAGAAATCCAAGGTGGATTTCTAAAATTTCCAGAAGAGCCCTGGCAGATCCTGGAGCAGACAGAGACCAGGAGAGGCTGAGAGCCGAGAGTGTTTGGAAACTAGGGAAGTTTGCTGGTTTGTTAGTTTGAACATGGAGAAAGTACAAAGAGATTTGATCTTTCACACTCCGTTTGCCTACTTTTGAGTTATGGTCTTGTTTTATTGATCATTTTACTCATATTAAAGATAAAATTCTGCCTGTGAATATTCACGGCCCTATTTTCAACAGAAAACATTTGTCCAATGCTCTACTAGGTTCTGGAGATACAGAGATGAATCGAAGACCAGCTGTGCACTCAAGATACTTCAGTTCCACGGAAGAAGCAGCACATCATTGAACAATGACAGTAAGATGTGACAAGTTCCATGGTCAAGTCACTCACAGAGGGCTAGTAGGACAACAACAACAGCAAACAAGTAGCTTAGTCTGAGGCACTATAGGTAGATGGGGTGGTGTGTGTGCAAAAGATATGGGAAGTGACAATACATGATTTATTCCTGGAATGGGAACTAGTTCCACAGGCAGAGGAGGCTGCCTCGTCAGCGTCCTTGCCTGAGTTTGCCGACTCTGATGTTCATGCCCATAGATGCTATTGATTCTGTAAGTTGAGTAACAAGACAGGGGAAATGTCTATGAGGGCTTATCCAGGTACCAATCAAGTAACTGTGACATCCTGAGCCCATCTTGGTATTTAGGTTAAACATGCTCCACAGAGAAAACCGTCTCACTTTCTTGTCGAATTCATCAAAGAAACTGTGTGCCTTCTAGGTGCAGGAGACTCTAGTCAACCTAACAACACACTCTCTTCCTCAGACCACCCTCAGACCCAAGCCTCTCATTAATCTCTTCATTTGCTCCTACTTAGAGCATCCAGAGGAATAATGTTTTCATTGTTTTTATAGGAAGTTTTAAAATAAAATTGTCTTGAAGATATCCTTGCATAATCTTCAGAACACTTCTCTAAGAATTTTGGAAAGGGGAAAAAACAGAAATCCAAGATACTTACAGACATGAGAAATGCCTTCCCCCAACCACGTTATTTTCTTCAGGCGGGTTCTTCCAGGTCACCAGCATCACCTGGAACTTGTTCCAAACGTTAATTTCTCCAGCCCCACCCTGACCCGCTGAATGAGGAATCCTGGGCTGGGGCCCAGCTGTCTCTATTCTAACACCGTTCCAGGTGATTCTGATGCCGGCTCAAGTTTAAGAACCATTGTCCTAGAGACAAAAGTAAGGCCTGGAAAAGCCCACAAACCCACAAATATTCTCATACAGGACTGCCAGTTATGTCACAAAAAATGTGTATCATTTAAATGTACTTCTTGGGATGGATGCACAAGCCCCTTAAAGTGACCATACCTTACTTGGGGGAGTCAGAGCCACAGACTCACCAGAGAGGTGCCTCAAGGGTCATCTGTCTCATCCAAACCTCTTCTCTTTTCTTTTTAAATAAAGAGCAATCTCCAGGTGTTTTTTATTGTTTGACTAACAACAAAACCAGGCGGAGAAGTCCCCAAGGAAATGATGGTTGTGCTTCATTGCCGTTTGGCATTTGGTCCTTCATCTTCTAAGGACTTACTGTATTTCCTTTTAAAGATTTTAGACATTTATTTGGATCACAAATGCAAGCCAAGTATGAATAAATAAATGTATTATCTTTTAAGAACCCCCCTCCCACCATCTTCCTTTAAATAGAAAAAGGAGCCAAATGTCTCTTCATAGCCTATTTGGCCATAGTTGTCCCACCTATGGCTTTAAAAACAGACTGTAACTTGATTTTCTGAAATCCTTCCTTGAACGACAGCTCACTCCATTAAAGAAATCCTGGGAAAGAAGTCCTATTGGTTTCGTCCATAGTCTCTGAAAGGTGAGTATGGTAACTGGGTTGAAGGCAACTGGGAGAAGTCTTCAGCAAACGGAGGACTGTTGGGGAATTGTGCGAAGGCAAGTCCTGCCAACAAGATACCAGCTCCTTCAATTAGAGCTCGGAAAACGCCAGCCATCACGGCTGACCCAACCATAACCACTGGTCCGTTTCTTGCTGCCAGAATGGCTCCTTTTCAGGCACCACTTGTGATGGAATTTCAGGGATCTTCTTTCCCTCTGACTTGAACCACACTACGGTCAGTCATGGAAAACTGAACTCCCCAGACTGCAAAGCTACCTCCCAACTGCGGAGCCCTGGCTTTAAGATCTGTCAAACTCCCTCCTAGTTTGTGGTTTCCTCCCACCCGAGAACTGCGAAAACCTCTGAGGGTTTGAAAGATACGACCACCTACGGTGCGCATGGTAAAGGCGCCACCACAGACATCCGCGAGGCGCCAGGGGCGGGGCTCGCACGCCTACTCCGCCCTCTGGACTCCGCCCTCTGGACTCCGCCTCGCCGCGATGCCGGGACCGAGCCTCTTCTTCTTCTTCTTTTTTTTTTTTTTTTTTGCGGTACGCGGGCCTCTCACTGTTGTGGTCTCTCCCGTTGCGGAGCACAGGCTCCGGACGCACAGGCTCAGCGGCCATGGCTCACGGGCCCAGCCGCTCCGCTGCATGTGGTATCTTCCCGGACCGGGGCACGAACCCGTGTCCCCTGCATCGGCAGGCAGACTCTCGACCACTGCACCACCAGGGAAGCCCGAGCCTCTTCTTTATTGATGAGAAGACTGAGGCCCAGAGAGGCCAGAGGATGGTCACAGAGCCGATCAGCAGAGGACAAGTCTAGTCTCCAGACCGCTTGACACAAAATTCAAGGTCTGTGCCACATATATTAACATAATTGCACGAATAAGTCCAGTTCCTGTAGCAAAAACCAGGGATTCAAAGACTGGAATGGATCATAGTGAAAATAGTTCTATTATTTCTAAACAATTTTTTTTCTTAATGGAAAAGTAATACACAACTATTGTGAGGAATTTGGAATGAATAAAATGGGTAAAGAAGACAAAACTCAACTGTAATTGTATCATAAGTGCTATTAACATTTTAGTGCTGCATGTATGTGTAAATATGTGTGTATAGAGAGTACTTACATAGAATATGTATACATACATGTATAGAGAAAGAATGCATATATAGAATTTATATATATGGATTATATAATACATAGAATTTATATCTTTTTTTTCACTTAACATTTCTCTGGTGAACAAAATCATCATTTTAGTGATTGATTTGTATTTCATCAGAATCCATTTCTTAAATTTTTTTACTGTTTCACATATAAGTTGTTTCCAGTGTTTTGCTCTTGTAAATAGGAAGGAGGAAAAGATTGAAGTTTCAATAAGTTGCAGGAAAGATGCATTGCGTAAGCGGGCCAGCGTGGAGTACCAAAGAAGGGACTCTTGGCAGCTGGAGACCTGAAACACTGGGTGCTTATGGAGATACTGAGATGGGGAGGAGGAATGTTCTTGGGCATGTGGAAATCCCCAAGGAAAACTGCTCACAAATCTTCCTGGGCATGGTCCTGTGTATGGATGTGACAACTCCAGAAAGAGTACACAGCTTCATCCAAGGCCAAGACATCTACTCACCTCCCTGTGTCACATAACTCATAGAGAGAAACTACTTTTCTAGAAGACTTCAGTCAAGTGATAACAAAGCTCTCTAGTGCTTCATTTATTTTGGAAAGGACAATTCAATCGAGACAAATCTTCAGAGACTTCTTGAAAGATAATACACCCTTTTTCTTTTCTTTTCTTTTTTTTTTTTTTGTGGTACGCGGGCCTCTCACTGCTGTGGCCTCTCCCGCTGCAGAGCACAGGCTCCGGACGCGCAGGCTCAGCGGCCATGGCTCACGGGCCCAGCCGCTCCGCGGCAGGTGGCATCCTCCCGGACCGGGGCACGAACCCACGTCCCCCGCACCGGCAGGCGGACTCTCAACCACTGCGCCACCAGGGAAGCTCCCTTTTTCTTTTTTTTAAACTGAAGTATAGTTGATTTACAATATTGTTTTAGTTTCAGGTATACAGCAAAGTGATTCAGTTATATTTTTTTCAGATTATTTTCCATTACAGGTTATTACAAGATACTGAATATAGTTCCCTGTGCTCCACAGAAAATCCTTGTTGCTTATCTATTTTATATATAATCGTGTGTATCTGTTAATTCCATACTCCTAATTTATCCCTCCCCCCCACACCCTTTTTCTAAATATTCTTAATGAATGCCTGTTGTTTCCTCACATCTGAATAAAGCCTCCCTTTTTTTTGACTCAGTGCAAAATAGTGTTCTCCGGTAAAGATGGATGACCTATTTATATCATATTAAAATGAAAGTATATTGCTTCTAGCCTAAAAGCCTATGTTTAGGCTGCTCAGCTAAAATGTCCTCTAGTTATAAAATATTTATAATTTTCCTATGTTTTGCACTTTCAACAGGTTTGCAATTGAAAGGGTAGTGTTTGGGTAGGAACTATGTTTGTATTTTTTCTAGTTCAGCCGTTTTCTCAAGTAAACAGCAATCTTTTCCCAATGGGCCCTTACTCATTAATTTTTACGTTTAATTCCATCCAAATTTTAGCAAGAATTTCAACACCTGTTTTGAATGATTTTAATTGAAATATCATTCTGATCTTCAAATGGCCACCTTAATTTTCATATTTGCCTTTTTAACTCTTTTCTTGTTTACAGCATTTCCAAAAGACTGGTCTCGTTTTACATTTTGGACCTTAGATGTCGTTTCAAAGAGAAGATTCACAAAGATACCATCATGCAGCGCTCCAGTTAATTAAGACAATGCTTCTTTTCGGAAAGGCCACATATTCCAACTGAAGATGCCATTGACCTTGAAAAGAATGTCACTGGGAGTATTCTCAGGAGCAAACTCTCTGAAGCAGTTTTTCTGAAGTATGTTCTGTGGTTCACTATTTCCCTAGGATGATAATAATTGTTTCTCAATTGAAAATAAAATAAGATTACTTGGTTCTATAACTGTGGGAAATACTATACCTAAACAAAGTTAAGCAGTTCGACCTGCTAAAGTACCTGCTGAAGAGGGAGCAAAGGGAAACAGTTTCCCAAACTTACTTGACCATGAACTCTCCTTTCAAGGAAAAATGATGAAATGTCTCAGTGAAGAATTTGAAGCCACTGAGGTAGCTTCAAACGTAAATCATCTCTTTCTCTATGTCCTGCCCCACTGTTACCTGCACAGCTACTTTTATTATTATTATTAATTTTTATTGGAGTATAGTTGCTTTACAATGTTATGTTAGTTTCTGCTGTACAGCAAAGTGAATCAGCTATACGTATACATAGATCCCCTCTTTTTTGGATTTCCTTCCCATTTAGGTCACCGCGGACCTGCACAGCTTCTTACTGACAACCCTCCAGATTCTTTTACGTCTTCCGCTCTGTGTCCTTCATGGATTAACATCAACAGGTACTCAGCCCACGTGTTGGAAAGCCTTTTCAATAGAACGTAATATAATTGTTTTATTTTCTAATTCCTGCAAAAGGACAGGTAGCTAACACATTCCATGGCATTATTTTAACCTCCTTATACATTTCCTCCAGGGGTTTTTGCTATGTGTACACATATTTTGAATTGAAATCAGTGGAATTTTTTTTCTATGTAATTTAGTTGCCTCTCCCATGGTTATTTTCATATAGTGAGGGCTTCTTCCAATAGGAACTATGGTAAAGTTAAATGAACAGCCAGCTTCTTGCCATGGTAGAGGTGGAAGGTAAAAGAAACGTACTCCATAGCCAGGCCTCTACTGTCAGCCCCTGTACCTCATGTTTCTAATCTCTTTATTTCTGTCCCCTGAACCAGGTTTGTTGGCCTCCTGATACCTGAGCGTTATCTAGAACCTCAGTAGTAACAGTTTTGTGCTTCTTTCTCTGAATCAAGGGATCCTAGAACCCAAATTAAAATGACAGAAAAGTAAATTTCCTATGTGAACCATGCTTTTCAGATTTGCTTCCATTGCTCCTCCTTTGACCTGCCCTGGATAGTAATACTGTGTCCAAGAGAGCACCACTGCCTGCAAAGTCCTACCCACCAGCCTGCATCGAATTTCCCAGGACCCCAGGGCGACCAACCAGTGCGGGACTTTCAGTGCAAAAGGCAGGAAAGTTCTGGGCAGACTGACACTGGTCACTCCGTTCTCAAAGAAACCACCTGGACAGCAGTCTTTCCTAGTAGGAGCACGGGGTCAGGGTTGCAGAACCGCCTTTCATGAGATTCTCACTTGAACGCCCTCGCCTTTGGGGAGCTAGCAACCAGCTGTAGCCAGGCCAAGATAATGACCCAGTGTGGATGCTTGCTCCTGTCTCCCTCTCTCCTCCCCTTCATCACCTCCAACTCCCCCCGAAGCCTCCTCTTTCTATCCCTGTGTCCTTCAAGTCTTGGTCACAGAATGCCCCACTTTAGTTTATCATTGCCTTTATCATGCCTTATTGGCAGCTCATTCTAGTTAGGAGAGTCACCTAGATACTTTATCTCCCTTGCGTCTGAACAGAACCGGCAGAGTCAGATGCCCCGTGAGGACGGCTGGCACATCCATCTCCCGGCAGGAACGCCAGTGCTTTTTCCACCTGGCTGTTAGTTGTGACCAGTTGGGTTAATAAACCTTCCTGGTCTGATACAGTCCTTCCAGAATTGTCTGGCTGACTCACAGCTTGCTGAATCCACCCTTCCCCATTTACACAGAGAAATACATATCCATGTTCTTTCAAAGAGTGCATACGGAATAGAGAAAACTGAATGAGCATATATGTCAACTTCTCCCTCTCCATTTCTTTTTTTTTTTTTACATCTTTATTGGAGTATAATTGCTTTACAATGGTGTGTTAGTTTCTGCTTTATAACAAAGTGAATCAGTTATACATATACATATGTTCCCATATCTCTTCCCTCTTGCGTCTCCCTCCCTCCCACCCTCCCTATCCCACCCCTCTAGGTGGTCACAAAGCACCATTTCTTTGTCCCTTACAGCAAGCCTCCCGGACTAGGAACAGTAACAGAGACGTGCTGCAAGAGCACGATTCCAATAGGACAAGTCACGGTTCTTCAGTCAATGAAGAAAAAGAGTCTTCAAGGTTAAAGAAAGTTGCTGCAGGGAAAATGGGTCTGGGTTCATGTTCCCAGGACTGCTCCTCCTGTTAGGAGGTGAAAATATCGAAGGGACAAGAAAGATAGGTTTACACGAAAAGAAGTTATATTCTGAAACTTTTTCATAAGGACTGGAATCTGTACCTTCAGCCATCTATATTAATATTTCAAGCTTTGTTCAAATGGTCTATAATTAAATTGCTCTACTTGACGTGATAAGATTTGATCTGTGTCCTCACCTTAAGAACTCTTTTGTTACTTGGAACATTTTCATTTCTGAAGCTTTAAAAACCTGAATTATTACAAAGGGTACAGGAAAAAAATGATTAAGTTCACACTTTGGGGAAATTGTTCCACATCTCTTCAACACCACAGGTCTGTGAGCAACTATGAATAATATGAAATAAATTTGCTTTTGTAGGGCTTCCCTGGTGGTGCAGTGGTTGGGAGTCCGCCTGCCGATGCAGGGGACATGGGTTTGTGCCCCGGTCTGGGAAGATCCCACATGCCGCGGAGCGGCTGGGCCTGTGAGCCATGGCCGCTGAGCCTGCGCGTCCGGAGCCTGTGCTCCGCAACAGGAGAGGCCACAACAGTGAGAGGCCCGCATACCACAAAAAAAAAAAAAAAAAAAAAAAAAAAAAATTTGCTTTTGTAGAGAGAGAGAGTTAATTTAAGTTTATCCCAGACTAGATTTATCATCCTTTATCTGTATATAAAAAAACTATGAAAATATAAACATAAACTTGGAGTTGAGACCTAAACACGTTGCCAAGATGTTGTAAATTTTTTATGCTTTTTAGTGTTCAACTAACCTTCCATAAAAGATATTTAAAACATTAAAAACTATTCCACATCAAGTGATTTAATATCCATTTCACATACTGCTAAGTCAGTGGCCTGTTTTACATCTTTGATTTGCTTGTTCAAAGCTTTTTAAAATTAAAATATCATTTACTTATTTGTATATCTAAACTCTAAAGAGTATGATTTACATATATGGTAATAATACTCTTTTATATTACTTATATCAATTAGGTTGTTTCTATTGCAAGTAATATACAATCCTCTTCCAACTGATTTATTCAAAAAGGAATTGTATTATTTCATAAAACTTGAAAGTCTAATAGGGACATTTGCAAAAGATGTTTGACTTAGTGTTCAAGGAAGTCACCCAGGATCTCATATTGTTTTCATCGTCTGCTCTGCCTTTCATGGTTTTGCTTCATCCTAAGACTGGAACCATTACCCCCGACAGGGGTTTGGTTTTTGTCTCAAACTGGGTTGTGTGAAATCCTCAGGGCTTACTTCCTGATACTCCCTTGTGTCCAGCTCCTACATCTGTGCTCAGATCTCTGTTCCACAAGTGTAAACCGGTCACAAAACTCTGCCTGTTCACTGGTTTCTAAAAACAAACAAACACAAATACTATTCTTATTCCAATAAAGACGTTAAAAAAATAATAAAAAGAAAAAATATATATACTATTCTTCCTAAGCATTTAATGCTTCTAGAAACAGCTGAAGATTTGCAGTCCAAGGAGGGGTCGCCTCAAGCCCCAAATGGTCCACACTCTTTAAGTGAAGCTGTATCCTCACTCTTGCACACACATCCCAGCAATTCTCTTCCCTCCAGGAGCAAATGTCCTCACTGGCTTCCTGCAGAGCAGCTCTTCCCCTCCTCCCTGAAGCCAGGGCACCAGTGGACATGCTCCCCAGTGGATAATGGAGGCATTTTCCTTTAATAAGTGGTTGGCTCCTTCTTGAGATACACTCACCACACCCAGTCTGGCAGGGGAAGGACCCCTGCAGGAACTGAGGCCTAGAGAGAGGCAACGCCATCCCCACCCCTTCCACCAGGTGTGGCAGCATGCCCAGCCCATCCACTGAGACATACTGCCTGGGGAGATGGTAAAAAGTAAACTCCAACTGGATGTTTGGATGACTTTCTACAGTCTTCACCGCTTGGTCAGTGACATGATCACACATTTTCAGTGTTATCAGGTAAATAGCTTGTTCTCTCTCAATTTGGATAAATTGAAAAATTGCATTATTGGATAGTTTTATTACTTAAACATAGAGTTTATTTATTACTAAAACATACTAGGCAAACAAAGAATTATCCAGTGAAATTCCCAAAGATTTTGTTGAAGAAAATTTTAAATAAATAATACATACTAGACCTGCACAGATAAATCCATTCCTCTGACTTTCTGCAAAGTAGTTGAAGTCTTTACTCATAAGTATCTTCAATATCTTTCTTCAATTTTATTTATAGCATTAACATTATTATTGAGACTTGAGCTTTTTAAAAAGCGTTTACAAAAAAAGGCCAAATGTTGGGGAATAAGGAAAGGAAATTATCTGCATTGGCCATTTCATAGTCTAAATTTCACTGTTTCTAACCAAGAGCAATTTAGAGTTAGATGCATTATGAAGCTGTTTCTTTAAAAAATAATTTAGTCACCACCATAATTAAACAGTAGAATTAAGCCACAATAAAGTTTAGCCCCAAATTGCCTTTAGAGAGACTATAACAAGCAGTTGGAGAGTTGCCTGGTTCAGAAATAATGATGTTTGTTTTATTAACTGGTACCTATCGTTCTGCCTGACCTCTGATACAGTAATGAGAAAGGGAGCAGAGAGAGATGAATATGCACAGAGAACTGGACTCTGTCTCCATGACATCAAGTCAAGATGCCTCCTTCTACATCTTTCACCACCACCTGGGAGATGCTCATGAAAGAACTAAGCCTATCTCAGCTTCTGCAAACAGCTCTGGTGACATTTCCTTGAGTGACACCTGTCACCTGCAGAGCCACTTTTGCCTCTTCATCACTTCCCAGTCCATAAATAGCCCCATAGAATAAATCCTCTGAAATCCACATATCACCACAGGTGGGAGAGGGGTGAGGACTGTAGTGCTAAGCAACAATGTCTTCGTGGCAAATTCTAAAAACTCAGAGTTTAGATAAA
Source organism: Aethalodelphis obliquidens (assembly GCF_003676395.1). Lineage (NCBI taxonomy): Eukaryota > Metazoa > Chordata > Mammalia > Artiodactyla > Delphinidae > Aethalodelphis > Aethalodelphis obliquidens. Next base: position 40,793,220 of record NW_020837948.1, on the reverse strand, counting down.
CAGAAGTGCTTTTGTCTTATAAACATTATTTGTGTATAGTTTACCTACTATAAAGTGCATCAATTTTAGAATATAGTCAATAATATTGTGACAACTTTGTATGGTGGCAGATGGTAACTGGACTTACTCTGGTCCAGACATAGAAGATTTCTACCATTCCAGAAATTTCCCTGGTGCCCTTCCCTGTAAATGCCCACTGGAAGTATTTTTTTTATTTCTTAAGTCATAGGACATTTATTTGAACATTTTAAAGTTGAGGTAGCATAAAAAAGAATCTGTTCACTTGCCAAAAACAACATTCAAATCTTTGATTCTTAACATAAACTCAGATAACACTTCTCTAAGTATAGTTTTAGCACAGACTAGCTACTAATGAGAGCCACAGAGCTCTCAAACCTGGCTAACATTTGATGTTTAACATTCCCCCAAAAATCTGAGTAGGAAAGAGATGTTTTAATCTACCTGACATATTCTGAATATACAAAGATCTCCTACAAAGGCTACATGGTAGGTAGTTAACATGGGTGAGAGGGTTGAGGGAAGGAGGAAGTAAAAATAGAAAGAAAAAAAGACTTCACTTGAAAAATATGTCAGGTTTATGCATTTGTTGTAAAAGTGTATATGGATATATATGGATATTGAATTTAAAATATAAGAAATAACCACAGAGACACCTCAATTCTTAGAAAAATGTTAAATGTCTCCTAGTGAATCCTCTTCAAGACATTTCTTATTCTATGTCAGATCAAATAATGTTCTCTTCCATCTTAAAAAATAAACACAAACTAAAGTCTAAAACAGTTATTGACGGATGGAAATCGAGTCTGAGATCTGGACTGAAAAGTGCTTTCTCAGCCTGAAGCAGAATCTTCTGCTCTGAAAGTGCTTCCCTGCCTGCTTCTCTAGGGATCAATAGCAGATCAGACAGGAACCTTCCCTGCTGCTGCTGCTTTCTAAGAGATGCGGGAACTGAGCAAGTCGTGAATGCAACCAGAATTCCTCATCTTACACCCCATCCCCATCTCTGTCGGGTGGATTCTATGAAAGCATCTGGAATTAGCAGGCATTTTCAGCCTGCTCACTTCAAAGCAGCCTGCAGCCAGGAAACTTGTGATTTCTAGTATGACTTCTTAACAAAATGTAAAAACTGGTGCACGCCATTAGAAAATGAAAATATGGCTGAAATTTTGTCCCCATATTGACATTGGTAAGGAAATCTGGGGGAAAAACATAATTGCACAACAAAGGAAGAGTTGCCTTAGTCGTTTTTAAAATATAGAAGCAATTCATATTAATAAAAATATAGTAAACTAGAAAGAAGGAAAACAAATTATCCATAATCTTACCTCCTCAAACCCATTAAAGCTTTGATAAAATTCCTTTCTCTTAACGTAGTTGAAATCAAACTGTGTCTAATATTTTGTATCTCAGCTTTCCACTTAACATTGTAATATATACATTTAACATATCATAAGTAATCATTAATAAAACTATTTTTTAATGGTTGTCATAATTAAGTCCTACAGAATATTACTCTTAGTATTTCCCTCATCTTGGACAATTAAGACAAACACCAATTTTTAGTTATTTTAACAGTATGGTGAATGTGTTTGTATGTCTTTTTCTGTATTTTAGGATAGTTCCCTGGAATATATTTTAAGATGTACAAATTCTACATTTGGGTATAGAAATTTTATGTCTCTTATTACATATTTTCAATTTGCCTTGCAAAAATATAATTTTTGGGGGGGGGCAGTTTGGCAATGTGTATCAGGATTCTCATAAATATTCCTATCCTTTGATCCATCATTTCCTTAGAGAACAATCAGAGGTATATGAAATGATTTTGTGTAAAATATTATCACAGTATTATTACTGTTACCAAAACAAGTTGGCCACAATCTAAAGATCCAAAAATAAAAAAGCAGTGAAATAGAATTATGATTAGCCAATTATTGAAATCCTATTTTCAAAAAAAAACAGGTAAAATGTCAAAATATAGCATATCATTAAGACTAAATGGAAAAGTCATGACATAAAATTATATGTATAACATGTTTAGTATACATACACACACATACATGTATATATATGACACATACATATATATGCATATGTTCATAGAAGAAAGGCTAAAGACACATCAAAGTGTGTAATGATTATTTCAATAATAATTTCAGAGGGGATGAGTATACAAGAATTCTGCTGGGCTGCCCAGCACCTCTGCTTTCCTCTATAATTACACTCACCATACTTCATCTTAAATGACTGTGTACTTATTGTACATTGCCTTTTAGAATAACATCAGAGAAAACTTTTTTCTGTTTCACTCACTGCTGTATGTCTAGGAAAGAACTTAGAAATTACCCAATAAACGTTTGAATGCTTATTTAACTGACTGAGAGAATAAATGAGTGATTGATGATTGAATGAATTCAACAGAAAGAGGCAGAAGAGATGCCACAAAGAAGAAGGGGGCAGAAAAGGATGAAGATATATAGAGACGTCAAAGATAAGCCGCTTGGCAATGTGGAAAGAGCATAGACTTTAGTCAGCCACACTGCTATATGACTTTGAGAAAGTTCTTCAACTTGTACCTGTAAAATGGGATACTATGCTCATTTAGTTGTTGTGAGAATTAACTGAACTATAAATAAATACACCTACACTGTGCCCTGCACATAATAGGCACTCAGTAAATGTTTTCCCATCCTCTTAGGTTATAGTTTGGTCTAGTTATTTCTATAACCATGAAAAGCCAATTACAAATTTTCTAGGGAAAAGAATGTGCTGGACAAAATTATTTTCACTTTCATTTTAAAAGCTAGCCAAGCTAGAAGAAGGGCAAAGGGAAGATGCCCAAACTCTTGCAAGGTTAGGCATCCTGACCATAAGAGGACGTGAGTCTGTAGTACATACTGAAGGAATGAGCCCCAGAGGTAAGTTTTGTACAGAACAGAATCTCATATATTTTAATGGTGGGACATAAAGGTATTCCCAGAGCAAGGAAAAACTTCCCTCTTATGGATTTCATTACCCTTTCTACTGATGAGACAAACAGATGCAATATTAAATTCTGTCCTAGAGCCATTTGGCTAAACATGTGGATGTCGAGGGCCAAAAATACATTCATTGATTTGGGGATTAGAATCTACTTACATGCTTTTCAAAAAGATATTTCCGTTCACCTTGAAGTGCTGGTGCTTGTGTGAGGCTGGATGGCTGGGGACACTGGTCTTATTACACAGCAAAAAGGCTCTTGGAGATCATCAGATCAGCAAGTGGGATGGCTGCCCACCAGCACCTGTGCCTGGCGAGCTGACACCCTCAGGGATGTGGAACTGAGGTCTTTCCGAGCAGGCTGCTGAAGGCACAAGGCTCACTCACCTTGCAGAGCAAGAAACTTCCTTGTAGCAGAAGAGATTTTTGCAGAGAAATGAGGGAAATAAGCCATGGGACTAGAGCAGCTAGAATAAATATTCCCGTTCCCAGTCTCATAGCGATTCTGTAAACTAATTTAACAATGAGCACAAGCTTTTATTGCCTCCACAAAAACTCATGGTTTCTGTATCGGATGACAACATAATAACTAGCCACTCGAATTGTTATTGTCTTTGAATTATTAGTTTATCTACCTTTGTCATTATAAACCATGGTGTTTTTTTTTTTTAGTTGCTGTGTTTTGTTTGTCCTGGACTCTGCACATGTGAGTACATGTGGCAGACTGTATACAAAGATGAATTCATGTCCCCAGGGCATATTTTTCCCTTGACATTTTATTTCATTGTAAATGATCAAAGTTACTATATTTTAACTATTTTATTTATTTTATTTATTTATTTATTTATTTTGTTTATTTATTTTATTTTTGGCTGCATTGGGTCTTCGTTGCTGGGTGTGGGCTTTATCTAGCTGCAGAGAGCAGGGGCTACTCTTAGTTGCAGTGCACCGGCTTTTCATTGCTGTGGCTTCTCTTGTTGCAGAGCACGGGCTCTAGGCACGTGGAATCAGTAGTTGTGGCTGGCGGGTTCTAGAGAGCAGGCTCAGTAGTTGTGGCGCCTGGGCTTAGTTGCTCTGCAGCATGTGGGATCTTCCCGGACCAAGGCTAGGACCCATGTCCCCTGCATTGGCAGGTGGATTCTTAACCACTACGCCACCAGGGAAGTCCAAAGTTACTATATTTTAATGTGTTGCACTTCATAATGTGGTGAGTCAATTAATTTGGCTGATATTAGCCGAAGCCCAGTAAAGGGCGGTAGGAGTCCGGAGGCAGGAAACATAACAGAGGGAGGTGGGAATTCACTATAGCAGCTTGGCTACGATTAGGTATCTGGGGAGAAGCTGTCTGTTCCGAGGTGGGCGAGACAGAAGTGGTAACAGGGAACCAGGAATGGAAAAAGAGAGCCTCGCTGACAGATGGGAGGAGTAGCAAGGTATAAACACAAGGTAGGGATGACAGCAAGTTGCCCATTGGCACCTGAGGGCAGTATGTGGTAGGATGAACCACAACCCGGTAGGATGTGGTTCAGCCTTGGGGGGAGGTGCAGATGGTAAATACGACCCAAGGAAGTTGTTTTGAAAGGGAAAACTCCTCCAGTACCACTACAGTGTAGGAAAATGCACATAGACACAGAATCTAAGATGCTGATGGATGCATAGGCAGACGGACAGGAGGGTAGACAGACAGCTGATTGCTTACAGGAATATAGTAGCAATTTTACGAACATGAAGGAGATCCCCCCAATGAAAAGTATGCTCCCTGTAGGTTTGCAGGGATGTCATCTTTAGAAATTCTGTTCCTTGAGTTGTTCAACGTGTGGTCCTTGGATCTCTGGATCAAAACCAGCTGTTTGAAACTTGTGCAGGTGGGTCCCAGGAGTCTACAGTTTAAGAGGCTCTCCAGGCAAGTTTTATACACACTAATGTTTAAAATGCCTGGACTAGGGTATTAACCCTTGTTGGGTGTGAAGGCCATGCTGAATTTATTAGATCCTTTCTGATAGATAACTGGCTGAAACACAGGCAGAGGATAGGACAAGGAACGTTCAGTGATAGAGAGAGAGGCCTTTCCTCTCTCCAAGTGTCAGGAGAGTCCTAGGCAGTAAGAGCTCCTGGAGGTGTCTCTAGGCCTGTTAGGGCGGCAAGAGAAGAGTCAAACTCCTGCGGTTGCCACTCAGACTTTAGGGACCGCCAGTCTGTGCATTTTGCAAAGCTCAGGTAAATGCCAGCTCCTCCCAACTCACATCACATTCATCCACTGTCACCCGTATTTCTAAGCTCCCCTGTAGAATTGTCTACACATCTTTACAGAGTTCTTTTATTCATTTATTTACCATATACTTCCTGTGCACTTACCATGTGCCAGACACTATCCTAGACACCAGGGCAGAGCAATGAACAAAGGAGATAAAAATTTCTGCCCCATGGAACTTAGATTCTAGCAGGGGAAACAATTAATAAGAAAAGTAAATGCATATTAGATAGATAAATGCTAAGGAGGGAGTAGAGCAGGAAAGAGTAACAGGAAGTGTGTGTACATAAGAGGAAATTATAAGTTTTAGATAGGGAAGGCCTCTTTGAGAAAGTGATATTTGAATTAAGACCAGAAAAAAGCAAGGGGGTGAGCAGAGGGTCTCTCCAGGGAAAGTGCATTTAAGCAGAAGTAACAGCAAGATCAAAGGCCCTGAGGCAAGAGCTTGTTCAAGGGGTACCAAGGTGGCCTTTGTGGCTGGAGGAGAGTAAACAAGGGAAAGAGATATAGGAGATGAGGTCAGATGGCTATGGAAGGACCCCATCACATAGATCTCAGAAAGCTTTTGTAGCTATTAGAAAGGTTTTGTCCTTTATAAGATGGAAAACTATTGAAGGATTTTGAGCAGATAAGTTCCGTGGTGAGTCTTAAATTCGACATTGTCACTGGCTATTTTGTTGAGAATAATTGGTTGGGGAGGTGGGGGAAGTTTGGCAGAAAGGATATTGGTTTTAGGAAGCCACTGCAATAATATAAGAAAAAACAGTGATAGTTTAGACCAATGTGGCAGCAGAGGAGGTGGGGAGAAGTGACCCATTCTGGATATATTTTGAAGGTGGGATGAACAGGTAGGGTAAGAGAGAAAGAGAGGAGTGAAGGAGAATTCCAAGTTTGGGGCCTGAGCAACTGGAAAAAGCCTACTGCCATTTACTGCAATGGGGAAGCTTGGATGTGGAGGGGTCACGTTTGGGGAAACAGGGATTTGGGGGAATCATCAGCTGATAGCCATGAGATTGGGTGAGATCATGAAGGTAGTGAGTCTAGAGGTACAAGGACTGAGCTCTGGGACACTTCATCCCTCAGAGGTAGGGTGACCGACTGTTCTGCTTTGCCCAGGGCTGAGGGTTCCCAGGACACGGGACTTTCAGGAAAGCTCTAAGCAAACTGAGATGGTTGATCACCTGGCTCAGAGTCAGAGAGATGAATGAGAAACCCCTGAAAAGGAAGAGCAGAGCCATGGGAAACTCATAGCCCTGAGAGTCAAGTAAAGAATGAGCTTCAAGTAGAAGATAGCTCTCAACTCTGTCGAATGCTGCTGATGGGGCCAGATGAGGACTGAGAATTGAGCCCTGGATTTAGCCACAGAGAGGTCACCAGGGACCTTGACAAGAGCAATTTTAATGGAAGGTGCAAGGGACAGAAAGCCTGATTTTAGTGATTCAAGAGTAGTGTCTTTGTCTGTTCATGCTGCTGTAACGGAATACCATAGGTTGTGTGGCTTAAACAGCAGAAGTTTCTTTCTCACAGTTCTGAAGGCTAGGAAGTCCAAGATCAAGGCGCTAAGAGATTTGCTTCCTGGTGAGAACCCTCTTGCTGGCTTGCAGAAAGCTGCATTCTCACTGTGTCCTCACACTTTCATCATTGTGTGTGTGTGCAGAGAGAGAGAGAGAGAGAAAGGGAAAGAAAAAGATTGAGATCACTTTCTCTTCTTATAAGGCCACCAATCCTATCAGGTTAGGACCCAAACCCATGACTTCATTTAACCTTAGTTACATCCTAAAGACACTATCTCCAAATACAGCCACACTTGGGGGTTAGGGCTTCAACATATGAAATTGGCGGGGGGTGGGGAGGACACAATTCAGACCACAGCAACGAAAGAAATTGGAAAGAGCAAAACAACGTTTCAGGATCTTTTCCTGTGCAGAAAAGGGAAAAAGTGAATGGTAGCTAGAAGAGTATATAGAATCAAATGAAAGTTATGTGTTTTTAGGTGGGTGGAAGACCAAAAAAAAAAAAGTATGTTTAATGCCAGTGGGAGTTATCTAGTAGAGGGAAGAAGGGTCCTTGAATAGGTGAGAGAAAGTGGGACTCAGGACAATTGGGGGATGGACCTGAATGAGGGCACAGATTGTTCATCCATTGAACGAGTGGAGTCAGAATTTATGGACCCAAATGCACACAGGTCTATAAACGCATTGGGTGAGCTTACCAAAATTCCCTCCTATTTACTTCTATATTCATGGTGAAATAGAAAAAAAAGGTCGTCAGCTGACAGTTTGAGTTCAGAGGAAAAAGTATGAGAGTAATTTAGGAGAATGGGAGAGTGATGGACTAAGGAAATGACATATAATTGCCAGGGAGCATTAAGGATCCACTTAGCATTGAGCTCCCCTTTAGACTAGAAGTAAACACTCACACCTTAGCATAATTTAGTATAATGCATCTCAGGATGGATGGTGCCCAAGGAATGATCAGAAGACTTGGGGTCTGGTCAATCAGTTTCATCATTCACTTAATGTAAGTCACTTAACCTATCTGAACCTCCTTGTATTTTTGCCTGTGAAATCAGGATATTCACACCTGAACTGGCTTCCTCATAAGAACCATGAGATGGAACATGAAGAATATCTTCTAAAATGTCAAGTGCTAAACACTTCAGAGATTACTAGAAGACTAGACTGGGTAAAATTAGAATAGCCCAAGGAAAGGTAAAGGGCCCTAAGGGGTCCTCAGGTCCAAATGAGGTCTCTCCAGGAAAGATGGCCTGAGGGCACTTAGGACAACAGGTGAGAGGTGACATGAAAAGAAAAGGAAGTCGAGGAGGACATTACCAATGAGTACTGGCTACTGTGGCCCGGCGCTGTTGAGGCTAGTTTAGCTGAGGACACAGCATTCAGCAGACACCCAGAGTCAGGGCTGCCACTGACCCATTGACACTCTTGTGTGAGTTAGAAATAGGCACCCCTTTCTCAAGACCCTTCCTTTACTTCCACTCATGAGAAAACTGGCCAAGTATACTTACCGTATTAGAATATTTTCTTGACCTACACTTGAAAATTTTTCAGGCAACAAATTGAAAATTTTGTTAGGCCTAACAAACATGAAAATCTGCACTGTTATTGTGTGCATGGTGCCCCCTAGGGTTGTGTAGTGCACAACAGCACACAGCAATACTGTCTCCGCTGACCCTCAGCACTAACAAACCCACTTCACTGACCACCATCTCAAGATTATTCCTTTATGCCTATATTTACAGTAATATCAGAATATAATGTCATTTTAAGTTTTTAAGGTGGAAATTGAACATCATTGGCTTCTTTGCTTTAGGCTATACTCTTGGTAGCCCTGGATTAGGAGGGCTCTTTGAAGACCATTGACTTCCAGGAAGGATTTTCATACACATTCGGCAGGTGGGAATTCAGTGGTACATGTATTTTACGTGCACTGTCCTATTAAAAGCCAAGCAGCTGGGTCTTCCCTGGTGGCGCAGTGGTTAAGGATCCTCCTGCCAATGCAGGGAACACGGGTTTGAGCCCTGGCCCGGGAAGATCCCACATGCTGTGAAGAAACTAAGTCCATGTGCCACAACTACTGAGCCCATGTGCTGCAGCTACTGAAGCCCGTGTGCCTAGAGCCTGTGCTCCACGACAAGAGAATCCACGGCAATGAGAAGCCCACGCACCGCAATGAAGCGTAGCCCCCGCTCGCCGCAACCGAAGAAAGCCCGCGTGCAGCAACGAGGACCCAACTCAGCCAAAGATAAAATAAATAAAAATAAATACATTAAAAAAATTTTGTAAAAAGCCAAGCAGCCATTTAGAGAACAAACAAGTTAGACTCTCATTTCACTGGGGCCCATTTTTCTAGCCAAATCCTATGGATTAGAAGTTCAAGTTAAGGAAAGAAAGAATCATAAGAAGTTGTTTAGCAAAAGGTCAAATCCAGTTTTCCTTTCTCACAGACTCTATCCATTTCTTGGATAATTGCCACCTTGTGATATAATCACTGATAATAGCTACCATTTAGTGGATACCTAGCCTGGCACTCAGCTGGGTACTTTAAGTGTATCATCACATTGAATCCTCTCAACCACCTTATGAGATCGATATTATTAGCTCCCCCTAACAGATGAGAAAACTGAGGCTTGAAGAAGGGAGGTAATTTTGCCCAAAGTAAATAGCCAGAAGGCTGAGAACTCAGGGTCCTAACAAACTCCCTTAGCACCCATATCCACCTGCGCTCAGTCACTGGTGTGTCCATCTCACTTGGCACTCTATAAAATGACAATTAGAGTGGTGTCATGAGCGTTTTAGACTGCTTGCAGACCGTGAAATATTATATCTCTAAGTTTTAAGGACTTAGCTTAACACTTGAAGACACACCATCGAAGCCAAAAATCATGCGTTCTTTCATCTGTGGGATCAAAATTTGTCATGCAGCATCCTGTACCTCCTGCATGTCCTCGGAGCAAGGCAAACTCAGCACCATCATTTGAAAAGGAACTCAGCCAATAACATCATTTCTGTATGTGAGGGTCAAGTGGTATTAGCAAAGTACGCAAATGCTAATTTTAAAACTCACAAAACTATTTCAGAGCTAAAACAATCCACATCTTTTTTAAACAAGCCAAATCACTGAACAAAATTTTTTCTACAAAGCCCAAGTTCACCCACCCACCTGTCATGGCTGCATTCTTCGTGATGCTCTCCCTGGTGGCCTAGAAAAGTTAGCAGCCTTAACTAGTATACTTGGAGGAAGATTCCAGAGTATGGCAGCATCTCATTTTCTTTGTCTAATTTGATGGAAAGTGGTCTCTTACCAAACGGTGAAGGTGAGATCAGGGGAAGGGTGTGAAATATCAGTTTAAAAATAACCACTTCCCATCCACTGAGACAAAGAGGTGTTGAAGGACCCAGTGATTTTTACAACACTGAGCATTAAGGAAAACACTTGAAGCTCCTAAATCCAGGGACTCAATGACTTAAAGAGTGAGAACCAACCCCACTGACATCACAGATCCTTCCTGCAGTAACAGTGTTTCTGGGCCACCCCAGGAAGATGCCCCAGAAACATGAAGACTTTAGTCTGGATGCGATCAAGATTCCTTAGTACTTTGGCTTTCTGAGAGAGAAAATTAAAACTATCTGTGCCCTTTCAAAAAAATATCCAATCAACAAAAAATAAAGTCAGGGGCTTCCCTGGTGTTGCAGTGTTGAGAGTCTGCCTGCCGATGCAGGGGACACGGGTTCGTGCCCCGGTCCGGGAAGATCCCACATGCCACGGAGCGGCTGGGCCCGTGAGCCATGGTTGCTGAGGCTGCGCGTCCGGAGCCTGTGCTCCGCAACGGGAGAGGCCACAACAGTGAGAGGCCCGCGTACCGCAAAATAAATAAATAAATAAAAATAAAGTCAGGAAATCAGACATCAGGAGTTCAGGTATTTATCTCATGGATTACTCAAGGACTCTAAATTTCTCATACTTTGCTATCTTACTTGTATTTCTTCTTACATACAAACAAGGTAGCAAATCCCAAAGAAAATCCTCAGATGGCTTCGGCACAATAGGGTGAGGAATCATTTCCTATTATTTTAGAACAGCTTGATCTAAATGAGTGCATCTTAACAGTTTCCTGACTGTCTCATGGCAGTACCTGAGGTGATAAGCTCTTTCTGTAGGTGTGATGGGGACCTGGGAGAGAACTGGGGTGGGGAGAAGGGAAGAAGTTTAAAAGAAATTGGAAGCCTCCCTTTAAATTTCACTGTATGTATAGAAACTGCCCTCAATTTAAAAAAGTAGAAAATTGCCACCACTGCAAAAATTCATTTGCCATAGTTCCTAATCTGACTCAGCGTTCTGGTTGCCTAGATACGGATGTACACAAAAGTTCCTCCCCGACTGCCACTGCCGCAGAAGAGCCAGATGAACCTGATGGCCCCCTTGTTGGCTCAGCCAGTGACCAAGAAAAGAAAGCAAGTACTTTTAGATATTCATATTCAAAATAGAATATTTTGCTCAGCTTCTTTAAAGTTTAATGTTGCTTAGAGAGATCTAAGGGGTCCTGGAAGAGTTGCTTTTCTTTTCACTCTCCCACGTCTCCTGTTTGTCCTGCTTTGCAAAAGTGACTGATGCCAGCACAAGCTGCAAAGAAAAATGTGTTGATGCGTTCATTGCACTGACTTTTAATATGTGGAGATAAAAATTAACAAAAATTTGACAATTATTTTTGTGAAGGTTTAAAAGGAAAGATGATAAACTCCAAGTGGAGACATTATCTCTAACATAGAGAATCGCTAACTAGAATTTTTATTGGTATGGACTTGTCATATCTTCCCCATTAATGAAAAAGAACATTCAAATAAGCAGGGTTTTTAGACTTTGCATTGTAATTCTCAAACACCTGACCAGCAGATGCAGCCTCTTGTGATGGGAAGAGGACTGGAAAGCTAGCGCAATGTCAAGGACTGATTTTTGGTATCTATTGGCTGTACCACATATTGGCTGTGTGACTTGGACCATTACTTAAACTCTCCTGTTTCCTCTGCGGTGAAATGGGCTAATTTGGCCTATCAGATAAAGATGTGGAGTTTGAATGAGCCACTAAGATAAAGGACTTAGCAGGTAGGAAGGACATAGTCTGATTATTATCATAATCTATATGATCTTAAGTAAGTTCCTTCTCTGATCCTCAGATTCCTCACCTATAAAAATAATTATCTTAAGTTCTTTCTGTAATAAAGATTTCAGTTACTTAAGGTAACTATTGTTATCCATAAGTTAAAGGTAATGATTCCCACCTTAAAGGGCTGTTTCAAGAATGAAATCACATCATGTATGTGAAAGTATTTTATAGTCCGTTAAGCCATGAAGCATTATTATGAAACAGATGAAAACTAATACATGTAAAATGTTCCATGATAATCATAAAGTTGTTTGTGAAACAAATTTGATATAATTATGCTTAGTCTGCAGGAATAGGGATGGAAGAGCTGACATATTCAGTCAGCAAAAATATAAAAATTTAGTCTTAGATACATCAAAAAATTGCACGAAGAGCAAATAAATATGCCACAATGTTAACAGCTTTTGCTTTAGAATTAACGAGAATTTTTTTCTGTACTTTTTACTTTTTCTATATTTTTCCAAATTTCCCTGCATTGTCAGGTTTCGCATTTGTTACTTTACACGTATGTAAGTTGTAGGTGTGCTTTTAAGAGGATGCTATTTATAGTCTTCCAAATAAGACTTAAAAATGAACAAAATAAAAATAAAACAGATAAATAAATAAATAAAACAGGCATATCCAATTGCTTCACCTCGGAAGGAGAAAGGAAGACAATAGGCCAGTAACGTAGTGCCCTTGGACACAGTATTCATCACACCCTTTCATTCCACAAGTACTCACAAAGGACTACTAGGTTCCAAACATACAAGGCCAGGGACCAGCCCACAATCTCCCACAGGCCAGACTGTAGCAGTGGAGAGAAGAGAAGGAAAGAGCTGCCGTTAAGTAGGTGAGAAGCCCAGGGCACAGTACTGTTCCAGCTGGAATCCAGAGTGAAAACAGGAACCAGGGCAGAGGACCAATCCCATTCTCTAGGGAGTTAGGATGGTTTCCATAATGCGGACACCTGGGTGCCCAGTGTATTAGTAAATCCACTCTCCAAGGGAAGACCTGGCTTCAGAGCATCAGACCCATTGCAAACCCCACTCAGCACTGGGGAGAGAGGATCTAAAGCACAGTCACAGCGGCTCACTGGCTCCATCTGAGCAACCTCAAGCTTTTTCTGATTCCCACCACGGAGTGGGCTGGTCAGGAGAGCCTGATTATTGTCAGGTGTCCTATATTAGCTTCTTTGATAAGAAACTTACCTTACTTGTTTTCTTTAACTTTTATTGGAGGAGAGGAGTTCCAATTAAGTTTCTTTGGCCCTAAATTAAGAAGCAAAATGTGGTTGTTCCTAAGGCATTTGCAAAAGGAATGATTTCTGTAGTGGGTCTTAACATATTCTGCTCATCATTCTAGTATATAATAACGTAAACCAAGAAAAAATATCCTAGAAACATATTTTGCTTAAGTTTTTAACTGAGGTGGAATACAACTCATACTCTCCCTATTGAATCCAATTCAGCGAGAGGCTATTAAAATGCAGGTAAATCTGTCTTGTTTTTTAAACTTAAATAAGAGAACATTAGAGGTTAAAACATTTTCAGCATAAGCAAAATAGTGAGTACATTTGGTAACCTCTTTCCTCCTAGAAATGCTACAAAATTATGAATTTTCATGCAAGTAGAACTTTCTAGTACCATTTTATTGAATTAGTTGTGTTCATACGGCCAACTATGTTTAACACTAGAAGTTATGTATGTAACTGTGCTCTGTACTTTTATTTCTCATTGACTATAAGAAACTGACATCCAGATTTCTTAGAAAACAAAATTATTTGAATAGACTACTTTTCTAGGTTTTGGCTTTGTTTTCAAAAATTAGCTGATTCCCCTCAGAATTCATCATGTCAGGAATAATTCACTCTATGAGGACATCTTTAGTAACTCCGCCAATAATCATTTGCTATTTCATTAAAAAATTATCCAAGAATAATCTATGGCTTTGACTTTTCCTGAAAATTTTTCTTAACTATGATACCAAATCTATGAAATGCAACACTCTAGAATCTTCCCAGAACTTGATTTTGATTTTAGCCTTGAGCAGTACAAATAGGGGCATGTGCAAGATTAACTGGGCTGGTGATCTATGATCTATAGCACATATTTTGTTTTCAGTTAAAACATTATAAGATGGATAAGATTTCCCTGTAAAGTAGCTAATGATACATTTTAAACCCATGACCTTTGTTTTAGGTAAGATTCTCTCCAGCCAAAATGTCAACCAAGAATTCTACAGATCTAGTTGAATATGTTGACAAGTAAGTCTGTGAATTACAACAGTTTTAACTATTTACTATACTTGATGATTACGTTAGAAATTAAAGTGCCTGAATGAGATCTTTGAGTTCATCTAAACTAGTTCTCTGTTTTCAGAAGGACTGCATTAAAACATCTCAAGAAGATGAACCTCTCTCTCTTATTCCTCTCTGATTAACAGAAGAAGCCAATTTTACTGTTTCCTCTTTAAGTAACCTCCACAGGTTCCTATAGATTTATGAGTAACACAACATAGGTAATGAATGACATACGACAAGATCGGATATAGTTAACTGTGAATTTCAAAATAAACCAAATAAATATGTTAACATTTCATGATAAAAACTCAGGAAATTTTGAAATATATTAAACTAATCATCAGAACGTTTTTGTTTCTGCTATTTACAGTGTCACACCTGGAGCTCATCCAGGGAAGGTCTACAAAAGGGGGAGAGTTCCAGGGACTTGGAAATATAGCATACAATTGATAACATGCACATTGTCCAAAAGATCCTAGAATTCCAATTTGTAAAGGAAGGATACAGGGCAAGGCATATTAGTTTGAGTTTCTATTTGAGTATGTCAGAGGGGGATTCGGTCTGATGTGCGCATTAATGTTCTCAGGGCACTTGGGATTTAGTCTCAGGCTTTCCAGTAATTTTCTGCATGACTTCACGCAGTCCCATATGTCTCTGGGCTTGTTCTCTCATTTGCCAGATGAAGAGGCTGAACTAGAAACTCTCTAAGACCCACTCACTGTATCTTTAAAATAATTCTGATTCTAAAATATACATCATGACCACAGTGAAAAGAATTGACCAAACAAAGAAAATGATTCAACATGAAAAGAAAATGGATTTTCCTTTTTTAAATTACTTTTAACAATGAAGATGACAAAATTTTAAAAATCACTAATATTACAGTATGTTCACAATTAAGAATTTCCCTGTTCCTTAGCCAGCTGAACTTAAGGCATTCCAAAAAGTTCAACCACAGTATTTCAGCCCCTCTTTTCATGCTACCCGTGATTTGTATTTGCTTATGTGACAATGAGGCTGTAATTTAGAGAATGGAACCAAACAAGGGGAAAGGGTTTTGTTTTTGTTTTTGTTTTTTTTTTGCGGTACGCAGGCCTCTCACTGTTGTGGCCTTATCCGTTGTGGAGCACAGGCTCCGGACGCGCAGGCTCAGCGGCCATGACTCACGAGCCTAACCGCTCTGCGGCATGTGGGATCTTCCCAGACCGGGGCATGAACCCGTGTCCCCTGCATTGGCAGGCGGACTCTCAACCACTGCGCCACCAGGGAAGCCCGAAAGGTTTTTTTAATGTTTAGAAATGAGACATTTGGATCGATGGCATTTTTTCTTAGTTAAGTACAATGAATGTGGTATGCACAAAAATAATTATTGTAAAGATGTATTGGCTAACCTTGCCATCCAAGGAGAACACAAAGACCTATTCCCACCTGACTCTCCACATGACAAACAAAATAGAAATGGTTCTTCTGATCTGTCAAATTCCAGTATGAACCCAAGTGGATTTCTTTAGCTCAGGATGGTGACTTACATCATAGGAAATGAGAGAAAATTCCTGGAAGATGGCAACAAGCTTAAAACGAAATCCAAGGAAATTTTTGCCATTTCTTGGATTCCAGAGAAAGTAAAATTAAGACAAAGGGAGAGAAGTAGTCTATAATTCAGAGCAAAAGCATGATGACCCCAACATTCATTTCCGCCGTGATCCCTCCCATATCCCTTCTCTTTTTGTCCAGGTCATATATCTAAGAACTTTCTATGTACTGCCTAAGATGGCTGGTTTTCCTTTGGTCTCACTCCTCTAATCTCCCAGCGCAGGCTGCAAACTCCCTAAAGGCAGGGACTCTCTGGCCTTAATGCTTTCTGATACCCCTACAGTAGCCTATCATGATGCATTGAATATCAATTCCTAAGGAACTGTAGTTGACAGATTTAATGGAGAATAATGGTGGAGCAATTGAATCTTTAGGGCTCTGCTTAGAGCAGCAGACTCCTGGGTAGCTGATTAACTGGAAAAGCAAAATGGCATTTGGGCCTTTCAATCATCAGTGCAGATATTTTGAATTGACATATCGAATCCAACAAAATAAACATAAAAAACAATAATTTTAAAAATAACTTCTTCCTCACAGTCATAGTATGTATCGAATGGCAACAAATTGATATGCAAGCAGAGTACTCACACTAGTAAAAGTCATTATCGATTCATTAAACAGCCTGAATATATGTTGCATACTCTCAGAGGTTCTGCCTTATAAATCTATGTGGGCATATTTATAGGCAATACTAAAAACAAATAATAAAAACAACTGAAAAGAGTAAAAATTCAGCAACAAAAGAGATGATGCCTAGTCTATGAACAAGGTTTGGCTAGAGATGAGCACATTAAAAAGAAAGGCAGACTGAGCACGTACAGGGCCCTTCTCAGCCTCAGGCAGCTGGAGCATCACCCACACTTGCTAAATGTTAGGTCATATTAATAATCCATGCAGCAGGGGCAGGCAGAATGCTTGCAATCATTTCTAGGACAATTATGGTGACATTATATTAAAGGCAGTAAATAATTCTGATTTCCACATGTGTTTATAGATTCACAATGAACAGATGTCTGCTGAGTTCATGACGGTGTAGTCAATGCTCACTTAAGCTTAATTAAGCAGAAAAGCGCCAGAGGCTTTTTCTTTTTCTTCTTTTTCTTCTGCTGGTAGAAGGAGCATGGCATGGAGGCTAGGCACCTAGGTCCACTCCTGAATCTGCCTGTAATCAGCTATGTGACCTTGAGAAAACTAAAATGTCTTTGCTTCTCCAGGCAATCTCTGCCTCCTCTATAAAATGGGGTGGGGTTTTAGGTGCCTGAGTCCCAAGGGCTGTCTCTGTTCAAGGTAAGACCCAGAATTCATTCCCAGAATGCAGATCAGAGCCACCACTACTTTCTATTTCTCAACTCTGCCCACAGTTTAAACTCATAAACACTCTTTTATGTAATAAAGTAAGTGGTTAAGATTTAAGAACATATGTTATTCCCCCACAGGATTTCATATGGTGTAGAAAACAAATACTGCCCATAAATTACTTTTTATTCTCCTTCAGTTAACTCTCCTGAAAAAAATAAGTTTCTCACCACCGAATCAAATAATTTCTAAGGTCTCTTCCCTCCCTTAGATTCTTTGGCCTTCAAAAACTGGTTATAACCATTTATTCACTTAACAAATATTTATGGACAATCTACTACATGCCAGGCACTATGCCAGGCACTTGGAGGGTTTTCAGTGAACAAAACAAAGACCCTGTCCTCATGGAGTTTGTTCTAGTAAGAGGAGGAGATACACATTGTTAGGTGGTCTGGCCAGGGTAGAGTTCATTGAGAAGTTAGCATTTGAGCAAAAACCAGGAGATGAGAAAGTGGGCCATGGGGACATACAGGGGAAAGCTAAGTTTCTAAGGCAGGAACACTCCTGTGGTGAGGCAGAAACAACACAGGGGCAAAAAGGACTGGAATAAAAAGGAGGGAAGTATAAACCCGAACTGTAATGCTATCTGGGCCAAGAAAATGAAATTGTTTTGTACTGAAGAGTTGTCCAGGCTGGGCTACAGCCAATATACATCTCAGGAATTCTCTCAGGAGTACATTTTGGGAAGATGCAGGTCTGGCTGACAGCCAAAGAATAGTATGCAAAATTTGGATGTATAAAACTATCAGTGAGTCAAACGGGCAAAATAATAAATTAGTAATGATCTCTACTTGTAAGTAGAATAGGGCATTCAGGGGCTGGGAAGTATTCATTTTCAAGGTTTTTGTCTTAGTACCGTGGCAGCCATTTTATTATACTGTGATGCATTGCTTTTGTTGCTACTTGAAGACACATATTTCACATTAGAGTACACAGGAAAGGAAGACCAAACACTGTTGGTTGAGCTTTTTATGGGATAGGTCGTGTTAGGTTGGAGATCTCTTGGGTTTTATTTTGCAGTATCGTATCCATCTTCAAGGGCAACTAGCTTCCAGGTGAGAAAGCTCAAAATAGTCTGCATAGCTTCTAAAAAAAAGATACATGGGGCACTCTGGGATGTTAGCAAGTTACTTATTACCTGACAGACCCCCTCCCACCCTGCACAGTTCTCTAGCCCCACTGACCGCATTCAGCGTTAACGTTTCCAGCTCTTACTCCGTGTTAATCATCTCATTTAATCCTCACAATAACCCTAAGAGGTGGAGAGTGTCACTATTTTAAAGATGAAGTCACTGGGGTTCACAGAGAAGTCAAATACTTGCCCAAGGTCACACAGTGCAATGACAGACCAAGATTCTAACACAGAAATCTGTGTCTACGTTATTCCAAAGCCTATTTTCTTAACCACTCTCTATCCACACCCCCTGCCAGCTATCTTCTCAACACACACACACATAGAGCCTGGGACATCGTCACCTCCAGCCCATCCCTCGCAGCATGGAAGATGTGAAGGCAGCCATATCTGATCTTCCTCCATGGGTGTCCCTGTGTGGGATGTAGGCAGCCTGGGAGGCACTACCATCAGCCACAGGGCAGTCTTTTACTCTCTCTCTGGCATCATCTCACTGTGCTGGGGGTGGACACAGCTACAGGAACTGGGCATTACCCACAGCACTCCCTTATCAGTCCAGGCAGGAGCTGCCCACATGAAGCTTAGTTCCTCCCACCCCAGGAGGGACTGAATTCTTCCCACACCTGAGAGTTTCTGCTCAAGTGTGAGAACTGTGCTGAGGTGAGGCCGAGGCTAGTCTCAGTTCACTAGAGCAGAGAGGGAGCCCCTCCAACCTCTGGGCCACAAAGAGGACACTTAGTGCTCCACGGAGAGATGTGAGCCAAGCAAAGGTAACTGGGGTGAAAAATTACATGATGTTGGAAGCAAGTTTTATATATATATATATATATATATATATATGTGTGTGTGTGTGTGTGTGTGTATATATATATATATGTAAATGCAGAGGAATATATTTATATATACAAGTTATATATAACATTATATATAAACATATGCATCTTGAATACATATTTATATATGCAGAAGAATATACATGTGTAAATATATATGCCAGTTATATGTATATAACTTTATACCTATAAATATATATACCTTGAATATATATTTATATTTATATAAATATATGCAGAGGAATCAATATATCTCATCTCTCTGAGAAAAATTCAAATATAACAGGCAGAACTACTAACTGGTCTAAACAAATGTGCTGTGGTGTAGGGAAAAAGAGTCAAGGGGGCAGGTTGAAATGTTTCCCAGCTGGATTACTGATCATCTTTAAGCTTTAGTTTCCACCTAAATTGAGAAAAATTTTACTTACGCCAAGGACAAGTTGTGGGGATGAAATGAAATCATGTTTATGAAAGTGCTATGTTGACTATAAGCATCATGGAGAGATAAAACAGTAATAATAATAGATTCCTTACATTTCTCTTGGGCTAGAAGCTCCCCTCAAATAATTTACCATTTGTATTAGTTTCCTAGGGCTGCCACAATACAGTACCTCAAACTGGGTGGCTTCAAACAGTATTATCTCACAATCCTGGGGGTTAGAAGTCTGAAATCAAGGTGTCTGCAGGTTGGTTCCTTCTGAGGGCTCTGGGGAGAACATGTCCCATTGGTCCCTCTTAGCTTCTGGTGACAGCCAGCAGGCCTGGTGTTCCTTGATTTGTAACTGCCTCGCTCCAGTCTCTGCCTCCACCTTCACGTGGTCTCCTCCTTGTGTCTCTGCCATCACACAGCCATCTTCTTACAAGGATTTCAGTCATACTGGATTAGGGGCCCACCAACCCCGTAAGACCTCAGTAGTTATGACTAATCACATCCGCAATGACCTCTAAGGTCACATTCTGTGGTACGGGGTTGGGGGGGGGGTTAGGACGTCAACATATCTTTTTGTGGGGACACAATTCAGCCCATGGCACCATCGAATCATTACTAATAATTAGAACAAGAACACACGTACGTGACCCTTGTAGACATTACAAAGCACTTCAGATACATTATGTAAATTGAAAACCTTCAGCCAAATAAGTAGGGCAGGAGTCATCTCCACAGGACAAATAAGGAGCTCGCTTCTGGACAGCTTAATACGGGTTAAGGGTACTAAGTGGCAGAGGCAGAGCTCGAGCCCCCAGTCTTCCAACTCCAAGTAGAATGTTCTTTCCCCTGGAGACTCACATAAATAACTCTCAGAGCCCAACATTAGCAAGGTAATATAGGTAAGCATCTCAAGAGCCCTAGAAAATGCTCTAAGAACTCCAAACACCCTCAAAACAACTTGCTGCTGCCATTTACATGTTGCCCCTGTGTCACCCGGGTGTCCACCGAGCCCCCATTCACACAGGGACTCAGGAACACCTGCCAACCCGAACGCCTCTACCAGAAAGCCAATCACAATAGGTACGTTACTAATTCTGTAATTTAATTGAAAATGTTACTGAACACGGGGAGTTTGCATCACATATTACATAACTTGCCTCTGGAAAAGATCCACAGCCAGTCTATTCTCGGCCAGGTCGTTATTTGGAGTCCTTCCCTTTCCTAGCTCCTCCACGAAGACCCCATGCTGACCCAGCCCCGCTGGGCTGCTTCTTCCTGTTATGTGTTATTTAAAACAGGAGATGCCTCCCTCACCCACCTACAGCATTCAGCCCTGTGTAAAACTCAGCAATGGAGGCTTCTAGAGCCACCAAAACCATCCGCCAGGGTAACGCTTAGGAACAAGCAATGGAGAAACAATAGAAAAGACATTTTCAGTTCCACCCCTCTACGCACACACTCACAGATTATTTTTGTGAGGCAGCAAAATATTCTCTGAAATGCCACTTTCTAATTTTTTTTTTTTTTTTTTGCAGGACTCTATGCACTGAGAATGTAACTAGTCATAGAATAAATCTCACGGAAATGAAAATTCTCTTCAGTTATGCCCTTTCGTGTTCTAGAAAGGGGCTTAAATTTTCAAATTTTTGTCTCTTGAATATTACAGGTTGCCGAAATGGTTATTAAAATCTAAGTAAATTTAGTGCTCTAGTCGCAAGAACAGAACGGGCAGAGAAGTGAGAGTTACTATGTACCAATGCATCTGCCAGCAACAGCACAGCTGGTGTAAGTCACATTGAGTTGCAGAGAAATAGAACTCAGAGTTTGTGGAAAATCTGTTCAGATTCAGTTGTCAGCTACATAATCAATGATTTATATAAAGTCCAAATATCCCTCTGAAAAGGCCCCCTAGGAATACTTCCTCCTGTGGTTAGTAACTCCATCTGCACGAGTCTGGAATATTCGTTATATCTTTCTTTCACAGTTAAATTTAGATATATAAGTCCCACTGCTATGATATGCTAATAAAGCAGTGAATTTTTTAAATTCATGGTAGCCACATCTCGCTGCTAATGAAAAGCCTCAGTTTTTAAACTTGTGGATGATCTGATGTTTTGAACAACAGTATTACTAGGAATCTCTCTTAGAAGACTGAGAACGTTCGTGTATTGAATGTTATTCCAGTCACTGATTTAGAAAAGTCAATTGGAAAATAATATTCTCCTTCCTTACAGCAAAAAATAGGAAACATATATATAAGCTCTATCTTCATCCTGTAGGAATCATGCAAATAGAACTAAACAGAGCATGATTTGTTGCTTCATTAAGCATCATTAATAAACAACAATAATAATACTCCAATACTAAATCTCAGACATGAAAAGACATTTCAAAAAGGAACATTCTCCACTTAAATATAAAATAACTTTTAAAAATAAATGTTAAGAGCTAAAAGAAAATAAGTAACTACAGTCCATCATTTATGTGCCATTTAATGTCCCATGGTTGCAGGCAAATACATTCACGTAGCGCTAGGTGCTGCCCTGCAAGGCTTCCTTCCATGTGCCAAAGAGCAACAACATTGAGGCCAACTCTGAAGGCAGGACCACAGGCTGGCATCTGAGCAGAGGTGGCAGCCCTGTTCCACTGGCCCATCTACTGGCTTAGGTCTGTTTCCTCAGACCTTTCTGGATACAATGCTCTTTCTGGATACAGTCCTGATACCAGCCAACAACACACCCGAAGGCTGAGTGCACATAGGCCCCCTGTGATCCTGGACGGCAGTGCAGGTCTCACTGGTCTCACTGCTCCCTACCACCTGCTTCTACATGTGATCTCAGAACTTAACAGCCATATGGCAAAGTGGCCCCATTACCTCTGTCTAAAATGAATGAACAGAAATATTTGGTAAGTGGTGGAACCTGTATTCTACCCTTGGTCTACCTTGCCTTCCAACTTGCCAAGCTGCCTCTGAATATCTGCATGATTTGAAATCTCAGAGTCCACATTTCACACCTCAGCACCTCATTATATGTTCTTTACCTTTATGCCTTCAAGACTGGTCATGACTCATATGACCAGTCTTAAATAAATCAGTGATGTTTAGTCCTAAGAATATATTAGATTCATCTAAGTGCTTATTTAAAATACATATTCTTGTTCTTCCCCTCACCCCCAAAATTATGATTTAGTAAGTCTATAGTTGTGCCACGGAATCTGCATTTTAGCGACTTCCCTCCCTTCTCCACCCCCATGATACTAATGCAAGTTTCTTCACAAGAAACACTGAATCAGACTAAGTTACTGGAGGGACAGGACCTTTATACATTGTACATGGACTAGAGTAGACATTTAGTAAATATTTACTGATCCATTTCTATTTCAACTGACATTTTCATTGGTAAGTTACTAGTTACAGATACAGTGCTTTCAGCTACCCATGAAAACTCCAACCAAAACGGCTTAAATGTAAGGTCATTCATTAGTTCACATTAAAAATCTAGAATTTGGTTAATTTGGAGGCTTAACAACATCATCAAACACCCAGGTGTTTTCTATCCTTCTTCCCAGCCATCCTCTTTCCCCTCATGATCACAGGTAGCTTCAGCAGTTCCAGGCATCACACACAGACATGACTACATCCAGCAAAAAAGAGAGAAGGTTCTCCTTGGGTATGTCTTCTTAAAGGCAAAGCAACCTTACCCAAAAGCCCCACAGTAGGTTTCCCTTTGCATCTCATTGGCCAGTATTGCTTCACGTGCTCCTACCTAAACCAACTGCATCTCAGCCCAGAAGAATGGGACCACCATGGTTAGCTTGCGCTCCACCCCACCCTGAAGGACATGGGGGACAGGAGGACGTACCGAGTCAGGCAGAAGCAGGGATGGCTATTAAGAAATTAACCAACTGTGTCTGCCACAATGAGAACACCTAAGAGAGAACAAATTCTAAACTTGGAGAGGAATTCAGCGTGATTTACAAGGGTCTGTACAGAACAAATGAAGACCTCTCTCACCGGCAAATCCAGGCCGCAGATTGTCTGGAGTCCAGAAAGAAGCACCAGCTCGAGGAAAACAATGAGTAAATCTGCAATCCACTGCTAGGCTACGTGTCACCATCAGCAGGGCCTGACATCCTCTTCCCTTCTGCCTGTGACTCATACATCCCATCCAGGGTAGCACTGTCAGCATGCTGGGGTTTTAGAAAAGTAGATTTTATATATATGAGGCTCCATTTGGTAGTTTTCCAGAAGAACATTTTTGAGCCAAATGAGTGGTGGATGGAATCTTACTACTGAAACACTTAGCTAAGCCATCTCTGTTCCTCAGATGTGCAGGTGATAGGAAAGATGAATCTCACCCAGGCTGAAGCTATTTTATACTGCTCAAGAAAGGAAACTGAAAACTTTCAGGCTCTAACAACTTGGAGCTTTGTGGAACCATTTTTTCCTCCAATTTTCTAACAACTGAGACTTAAGGAAACAGTCCAGCTACAGCAATCAGTCAGTCAACAAATATTTATTGACCACCTGCTATGTGTCAGGCACTCTTCTCAGTGTTGCGGAAACCGTGGAGAACAAGTTAGATAAAGTGCCTGCCTGCAGGGAACTTTCATTCTAGTGATGAAGGGCAGAAAATAAACACAAACAAGTAAATATGATGATTTTAGGTAATGACAAATGTTATGGAGAAGGTGAAATGGGGTATTATGATAGAAAGTGACTGAGCGGAAGGTTTGCCTGAGGAGGGGATATTGAAGTTGATACTTAAAGAATGGGAAGCAGGCAGCCATGAAGAGACTGCACTCTAAGCAGAAGAACAGCATATCCCAAGGCTCTGAGCTAGGAACTGCTTGGCGTGTTTGAGGAGCAGAAAGACATTGGTCTGTGTAGGGAAGAGTGGGAGGAGATGAGGCTGGAAAGGAGAGCCAGGATTTTATTTCCGGAGAATGGATGAGCCATCAGAGGGTTTTCAGTAGGCAAGTTCTATCTTCACACTTTTAGAAAGATCACTCTAGCTGTTGTGTGGAAGATGCACTCTTAGTTAGGAGGCGAAAGTGGAGGGGATAACGGCGGCCAGGACCGAGAAGAGAAGAAAGAACTACGGAAAGAGAAGCTTTGAAGCCTGGGGACACTTCTGTTTGTCATTTCTGCTTTCACTCTATTAGGCCACATCAGTAGCGTTAATCAAAGCGTGTCTTCTGCTTCTGCTTATTATCTCGTAGAATGACAGGAATATATGGGAGTAAAGGTTAACATTGGATTTTGGAGTCAGACAGACGTGAGTTTTGAATTCTGACTCTTGGCATCTCCAAGTTGTGTGACTGCTCCTTCTTCTGTCTGGTAAATTTTCTCAATCTTCTCTCCTAAATCACTAATTCATTCTTCAGCTATTTCTTGTGTCATAGCTATCCCATCTTTTATGTTTATTTCAACTATTATATTTTTCATGCCTAATATTTCTACTTGTTTATGTTTTCTAGTTGTTTTCATTTTGCTAATATCTTCCCATATCTTCCCTTTTAATACCTTTATTAGCTCTTTAAAAAATTTCTCATTGCATATATTTCAGTAATTCTCTTTTGTAGGAATTGATAATCCAATAGATTGTTTATTTGTTGGCTAATTTGCTTTTAAAAAGACTGTGCTCCTCAAATGTCCTGATATTTTGGCCTGTGAGTTCATCTTTCCCTGAAGATTTCAGTCAGAGCCTGGTCGCCAATGAAGTGTTGTCAGCTCCAATAAGCTTGAGAGGTGGGGTGTGGATAAGCCCCAGACACAGTAAAACTGTAGTCAGCCACTCCCCATCCTACAGAATAACCTCTCCTGTCAGGTCTTCTCCTTTTGCTCCTCGGGAAGAAGGAACACTGGAAGAGCAGTTGCTTTCCCACCCCTGGGACATGTGGATGTAGTGAGATCTTACAGTATTTGGAAAATGTTTTGGCTTTGTCTTTTTTCAGAGCCAATCTAGGATAATCAATTATTATAGGAAAAGAAGCTCTTAGCAAGATTTCTAGAGATCCAGAAACTTTTTTCCTCTTAATACTAAGAGTATTTTATTGGGGTATAATTAATATGTCCTAAAATATACAAAGTATGTATCTGGATGGATTTTGACAAATATAATCAATTATTAACAACCACCCAAATCAAAATATAAAACATGCTAGAAGCATTTTGATATTCCTGAGAAGCCAGTCAGATGACTGTGACAGTGTGGTGGTTTTTAAATGACCACCAATTCTCTGACACCCCATTTTTCAAGAAGTGGAGACTAACTCCCCTTGCTTTGAATATGGACACAACTTAGTGACTTGCTTCTAGGGAATGGACTGAAGCAAAAGTGATGGGGTATGACTTCGAGATTAGGTCACAAAAATAAGCAAAGTAAATTAAATAAAGAAAAAGACACAACAAAAGTAAGTTGTTCTCCAAGAAGTTCATCTGTGAAGGGAAGGAGTAATTTGCTAATGCCAGTAGGAGCTATTGGGATTTTACATGTTTCTTTGCCCGAATACTAAATAGCCCTAGTCTTTGTATTTTCCTTTTCTAATTTATTTTTTTTACTTTTTGTTGACCTTCTGACTCTTTTGTTAATCTTTGCCTTTGAGCTATTATTTCTTCCAGCAATTGGAAAGCAGCTCTCTCCTCAGGATAGAATCATCAGGCATGAAATCTATGTGGCTCCAACTTGGCTTGTTAGAATAGCGGGTAACATGTAGAACAATTCCTGCTTGGGAAACAGGAAAAATACATGATACAAGATCAGGGCATAAGTCAGATCCAGTTCTCAGATGAGACATGAACCGAGACTCTAACTACACAGGGTTTAAAGTCCTAACAGACAGACTTCTCACAGGGGAGAAAATATAGGATTTTATATATATGGATTTTATATATACAGGAGTAGGAGTGCGGATGCAAGATCTGGTTCTGGCTCGTCCAGTTCATCCTTGTAACACCCGCGGTGTTGTTTCCTTTTCCGGACCAGGGGTCATTCTTTTCTTCCTGCCATTCCAAACACCCAGAGAAGTCAGCTAGAAGACAGACTGAACAACCAGGGTCGCACCATAGCTTTCCTCCTTGAACAAGCTTTCCACATCAAGGAGGATATCTCTGCCTGTCTTCAGGGGACGCATGGCTTTCAAAAGGAGGAGTCACTTGCCAGGAAGCTTCTGGAAAACCACATCCAGACCATCACCAGCATCGTCAAAAAACTCAGCCAGAACATTGAGGTAGTTCTTTATTTCCCATATGTTGGCATCATTGCTTGACAAAGTTTATCAAGCACCAGTGTCATTTTTCAACTAGAGAAATGAGTCACTATTACTTAAGTTTAAATGATTTTAGTTTAGTTGCCTCAGAGGGAAATAGTCAATATTTCAACTTCTCATTTCTGCCAAAAAGTAGAAGGAAATTCTACGTTCAGAAAATGTTTGTTGAATGTCTCTGTGACAGAAAAGGCAACTGTCTAACATTAAATGTCAGACATTGTGCTAAGGTGCTTATTTTCATCTTAATCTCCAAGATTCTATTAATATAATCATTTCAAACAGAGGTCTTCATTAGGCAGTGGGAATGCTAGTTCATAGGCCCATCACACTCTGACCCCATCTCCTACCCCTTTCTCCTTCACTCTGGCCACACTGGGCTCCCAGCTCTTCTTAGAACACCCCAAACATGCTCAGGCTTCAGGGCCTTTGCAGTTGCTGTGTATTCTGGGTAGATCATCTTCCCCTAGATGCTTCTATAAAGTATTCTTCATTCCTTCAGTCCCTGCTCAAAAATCATCATATCAGAGGGTGGTTCCTTGACATGCCATAAAATACCCCCTCCTCACCCCAACAGTCACAACCCCCCTTAAACCCTACATTATTTTTATCTATAGCACTTATCGCAAATGACCATGGTCTTTATTTGTTTAGTGTGTTTCCCTTCTAAAATATAATCTCTGTGAGGACAGGGACTTCATTTTGTTCACTGTTAAATCCCACATCAAACTGATGACAGTGTATGAGAGGCAGTCAGCAATCTGTAAATATTTCTTGAACAGATAAATGAATGAATGAATGATGTTTAAGGTGCTAAAGGAAAAATAGAGCTTCTGATCAACAAATGAAATGCTTGGGTTAAACCAAGACAAGTAGATTCTTATTACAGGTCTTTCAGAGTTTTTAAAGTACTAATGAGCATTATGACTCTGGGGTAGCAACTTTCAGGCAAAAGTTCCAGAGAATACAGTTTAAAAATCTGGCCCAAAACATGTGGAATTGTGAGAATTGACAACAGTGCCCTCACACAATAATGTCCTTTTCTCCTATCAGATAGAATAGTGGATTAGACAAAAAAACAAAAACCATGGGATTGACCCAGCAATGACTTACTCATGACTATACATTTAAGGCTAAGGATATTTGTTCATTTATTTTCTATCTGTAGACCCCATAATGCCATACTGCATTTGAGGGACTGTGGAAAGTTAAAAAATCTTGGTGAGCTTTTAAAAGGCACTTTTTTTGGTATTTAGCACATATTGAATTGACAGCAGGACCTAAAGAGTCAATGTTACTTCTCAAAGTGGTCAAAGGTGTTTCCAGGCATAATGAACTTTCATGAAAGTGACAAGAGACACATGGCTCAGTGCCTCTGAGATGATGAGAAAATCAAGTACAGCACCAGGACTAAAATAAGATCCTAATTTAGGAGTCAAAACGTCTTGGTAATTGAAAAGAGAACAGCATTCTCAGAAATATCAAAATGCTTCTAGAATGTTCTATATTTTGATTTCAGTGTTTGTTACATAGTTGGTTATATTTGTCAAAATCCATCCAGAGATATATTTTGATTTATATATTTTAATACATATTAATTATACCCCAATAAAATACTATTAGCTTTAAGGGGAAGAAAGTTTCCAGATATCTGAAATCTTGCTAAGAGCTTCTTTTCCTATAATAACTACCTTATATTAGCTCTGAAAAAAGACAAAGCCAAAGCATTTTCCAAATACCATAAAAATCTCAAAATATTTGCAATCCTGTTAAGGGTTTGGCATATATAGGGAAAATGACAAGGACTGGTCTGATTGTGCAGAAAACAGAATTAGGAAGTATTTAAAGACTATAGATATGAACTTAAAACATTATGAAGAAGAAAGTATTAAACTACCATTAGTAAATAACTAAGACTATAAAGTAATAAGCATTTATAGAGAAATGGATGCTATCCAAGTATTTTTTAAAAACCTAAACTCTTTAATCAGATCAGCTCATTTGTAAATTAGCCAGCAAGTTAGATCCAAGTGTGAGCAGAAGCTTGACTTGGGTTTTTAAAAGAAATGAAAAAAAGATTTTTTGTTTAATCAACAATAATCGTAGCAGTTAAGTTTCTTGTTCCTTTTTATTTTTTATTTTTTTAAATTAATTTTTGTTGGAGTATAGTTGCTTTACAATGTTGTGTTAAGTTGCTTGTTCCTTTTTAAATCAAAATATTTATTTTTAAGCTGGCAGCTAATTAAAGTTTGAAAATTAATTTATTTTTAATTCAGGAAAAGAGCATTTCATGTACAACATTGCTTAATTGCATTTTTTTCCTCCAACCTATAAAAGCAATACTTGTTCACTGTAATTATTTGGAAGTTTAGGAAACAATTTTAAAACCTAGGAAAAAGTTCTCACAATTTCACCACCAAACGGCATTCTCTACAAATACCTAGATGCATCTCCCTCTGGTCTTTCCAGGCATTCCCTTTAGGAACCTGAGATTACATTTGTAAGCACAATTTTTAATATAAAATTATATCATAAACCCTTTCGTATGTCATTAAAAGCTCTTTGCATGGGGTGTACATCATGGTTTGCTTAATTATTCTCCTAATATTGAAATATCGCTGTGCATAAATGTGTCCACATTTGGATTATTCCTATTGTATATGTTCTTGGAAATGGAATTAGCAGGGTAAGAACACTATAAAAGCTCTTTACACATATTGCCACATTGGTCTATTTACACTTCCATTAGCCTTATATGAGAGTGCTTTTTTCACTGCATCTATCCCAGCATTGAGATTTATTGTCTTAATTATTGCTAATTTGATGAGATAGAAATGAGATCTTTCCCTTTTTTTCACATTTTAAAAGTGACTATAACATTTACATTTTCTCTGTCAATAATCTATCTAATGTCTTTTGCCAATTTGTATTTTTGGATTTTAGTGCTTTTTAGTTTTTATTTATGAGTTTTTTTAATTAAGAAAAATAAGCAGTGGGACTTCTCTGGTGGCACAGTTGTTAAGAATCCGCCTGCCAATGCAGGGGACGTGGGATCAAGCCCTGGTCTGGGAAGATCCCACATGCCGCGGAGCAACTAAGCCCATGTGCCACAACTACTGAGCCTGCGCTCTAGAGCCTGTGCTCTGCAACAAGAGAAGCCACCGCAACAAGAAGCCCGTGCACCTCAACAAAGGTAGCCCCCCACTCACTACAACTAGAGAAAGCCCGTGCACAGCAACAAAGACCCAATGTAGCCAAAAATAAATAAATAAATTTATTTAAAAAAAAGAATAATAAGCAGTGATGCTTTGGTAAATATTTAACGATCAGTAATCAGTTTTTTTTCTGAGGGATAAAATACCTGGTTTATAGTGTTTGCCTATTTCCATGGTGTAAATACTCTCACTATGATTGATTTAGAAAACCAACTGATGTTACTAAACACAAAGATGGGAAGAGATGTACATGCACAATCGGCTCTCAAGGACAGGTGTATAAATGATTGCAACACACCATTGAAACCCTTGGCAGTAACATTTATTATAAATGTTTTTCCAGTTGGTTGTTTATATCTTAATTATATTTATATTGTTTTTTACAAGTTTTAGATAAAGTTAAATGTTCCAATATTTTGGTTTGTGACTTCCCTCATTACTTTCAAGAATAGAAATTTCCTTTAGAAATTTCAAAGATGAAATAATCTCCTCTATTATCTGTTAGTTTTATGGCTTAACTTTTTTAATATTCTAAATCTATTTTTTTCTAAAATCTATATTCATGTATGGTGTAAGGTAAGAATCTAAACTGACTGTTTTCTGAATAAGTAACCAAAAATCTCAACAGCATTTGTGAAATTCCTTCCCCAGGGATTTTGAGTCTCATATATAGCATATTTCTTTCTTACATTTACAAAGATCTTCATTAAATTACAATGATTGATTTAGCTACACACAGCTATTTAGCTACACTCAATTACTTATCCTCGTTTTTACAAAATGCTTTACTATTTAATAGGGCAAGTTCCTTTTTATCACTATTCCTTACAAAACAAAGCAAAACAACACCTACTGTTATGGTCTGAACATTCGTGTCCCCATTCAAAACTCATATGTGAAATCCTACTGCCCAATGTGATGGTATCAGGAGGGCTTAGGGAGGTATTTGGGTCATGAGAGTGGAGTCCTCATAAATGGGATTAGTGCCTTCATAAAAGAGATCTCACAGAGCTCCCTGGCTCCTTCCACTATGTGAAGATGCAGCAAGAAGTGAGCAGTCTGCAGCCCAGAAGAGGGCTCTCCCCGGAACCCAACCATGCGGGCACCCCGATCTTGCACTTCCAGCCTCCAGAATAGTGAGAAATAAATCTCTGTTGTTTATAAGCTGCTCAGTCTGTGGTATTTTTTCATAGTGGCCCGAATGAACTAAAACACCTATAGGCATGCAAAAGCAAACAAACAAGCTAAAACAAAAACACCTCTAGCCAGTGTTCTTGACACTTTTATGTCTCTAGTTAAAGCTATATTTGTTCTTGGATTGTCTCAATCTGCCAGTTTACAAATGGGTAAGATTCTGTATATAGTCTTTGAAATTTCTATAATTCATTTCCTATAAAATTCCTTCTTTTCCTCCAAAAATTCATAATCACAAATTTAACATGGTTCAGGCCTTGGTAAAATATAGCAATTAACCTTTAATGTTTCGGTAAATCAAAAAGTTGGTTGTGTTTTCCTATCCTCTAAACGGTTTTCTGAGTAAACATAAATTAATTTTTATGTCTTTACTTTGAAACCTGTTTGAATGTCAAGCAAGATATAAATTTTTTCTATAGACAAGCAAAATTTTTTAATTGTTATGTATGAGTGCCAAAAATTAAAACCCACTGTTTGGGGGAACACCGACCTGGTGGTATAGGACAGTCAGCTTCATTTCAGAACACCAAGACATAATGAAGGCATGACAAAGGATACTCGGCAAAATCTGAACACACTCAAGCCATACATTTCTCATGTTCTCTAAAAAATCTAAAACAATAAATGTTTTTCACTCCATGTATGTGAAACAGTTTGATTCAGATTTGCTTGTGTGAATTGTATTAGCTTCATTGTGGTTCTGATTCAATCTGTAAAGGGCCTTGCTTGATGCCATATGAAAGGTTCCTTCTTCTAAACTGTACCACCAATTCTGAAAGAGGTTTTTGTGAAAAGCTTTTATGTCGATGATGGCCATGGCCATAATAACACAATAAATATGTTTTGTTTGGCCCATATGGTGTCTGTAAAAGAATTTAAATAAGATGTCAATATTTTAAAATGAGAAACTTAACATAAAATCTGGATTTCTGGCTTCTGTTGAGACATCGTTGAACCATCATGCCCACCTGGCAACAATCGGCAGGACTCAACGCCATCACTATCTCCCTCAAATAAAGCAAAGATGGCTTCTCTCTGATACAGGACCCTCTCACTCACTTACACTATCAGCCTAACTAGGAAATGCACCCGATTTTGTAACCTCTACTTTAAATGAGATTTTCTTATCATGTCTGATGGGAAATTAATGGGAATTTTAACTCAAATATTGCAGATGTTGGAGGAACAAATAAAAGCTCGAGACGTGGCAGCCACAGGAATTAATTTTGCAGTACAGGACCTAAACACCAAACACCTTCAAGGAGTTGGAGATCTTCGAGGAAGAGTAGCCAGGTGAGAAGAAGCGTGTTAACTAATGCTTAGTGGTCAGTTGCTGGCCACTGAGTTCTCATCCCTAAACAAGTCCCATATTGTAGAAAACAAGATACTGCCTTTAAGCTAAATGATGAGATAGTAACTGAGAAAGTGTATCATGAAATTTGAAAGCCTCATGCTCCCTGTGAGATCCAAGGGTTCTATAAAGGACCTCTCATACAGAATGCCCCGTTTGGTTTCATCTGCAAATGCCAAGTCTTGTCTTTACAGCCCTCAGCAGTCCAAATGCCAACATCTATACAAAGACATACCCTTGAAACCACACACAAAATCCCCAGATTTATCAAATCTAGTGATTAAAACATTTAAAATATACAATAATTACATATAGAAGCCTAGCAAAAGGGATTTAATGGTCAAGTGAATAAAATTTTGAATGATATCCTTTGTATGAGACTTGTAAGTTGGAAGAATTCATGGTGTACAGTTCAGCAAAAATTTGTAGCCATTGACAATGGCAGGACCGCTCTGGTTGACACATGAAAGATGACTTGTGAGTGGCTGAGCGTGGACACCTTTCCACCTTTACATCTTCTGCCCGCACCTCTCTCCTCTCTCCTGAAATACCCCACCTTCACCTCATTAATCTGCTCTCAAGTGTTAATGACCAATAATTATTATTAATGACCAATAATAATTAGGTGATTAACACATAAGACAAACCTCTTCTAGGGTATCCGTCCATTCAATTCAACAACAACGACAAAAAAAGTATTAAACACTTCTATATGCCAGGCAGTGTGCTAGTATTCAGGGTTTCAGCAACATGGTCCCTTTCCTGTAAATTCAAAGTCTACCTGGGAAAACATAAATCAATGAGGTGACCACTATAATGAAAGCCTGGGGTTCTATGGGAATATCCAAATCAGATGGGGGCATAAAGATGGCTTCCTGGAGGAGGTGACACTTGACATGAATTTTGAAAGGTTTGTAGCAGTTAACTAGACAGGGAAGGAAAGGAAAGGCACTTCACATAGGAGGCAAGATATGTGCAAAAGAACTGAGGGGTAAATTACTGTGACATGTTCAGGGGCTACCTGTGAGAAGAGTATTTTAGTTATGTTATTTTGGATTTGCACTTAGGGAGAGATGGGAGATTGGGAGATGAAGCTAGAGAAATGGTCCAGAGTTGGGTGATGAGGATTTTTGGCCAAGGTAAAAAGTTTAAACTTTATGTAGAAAGTTATAAATAGCCATGGGAAGATTTTAAGTAAGGGGATGACATTTAGTGACCTTCTAGTAGTAGCCAAACTGGTGGGGTACAGAAAGAAGGCATGAAGGTGAAAGGAAGCTATTGTAGCAATCAAGGTGAGAAATGTCTAAACTAAAGCACTGGCCATGCAAGTCCAGAGCACGTAACAGACATTCAGAAAACAGAATCTACAGGATTAGTACATATGTGTGTGTGTGTGTATACACAAACATAAACATACATATATATATACATATATAATTATATATTATATGTATACATATTTTAAAATATATAAAATTGTATATTTCATTCTATAATATTTGATACATGGAAAAGAATTTTTATAATACTTGGGTAAGCTATGAAGCAAGATAATAAAACAAACCCCAGCAAACCCATCACCCTACTTAGATGTGCCATGATTTTACAAAGAAGATAAACACCAAAAATCTCTTGAATGGAATTTGGAATTTGGTTCAACTTGGTGCTGATGACACTTCAACTATTTTTTTTTCTGCAAACCACTTAAGACACTACTATTTCATTCTTGTAAATCCTCTCTTACGTACAAGACAAAGTCACAAACAGATTCAGATGAAGCCAAGAGATGAATGGAATAATATCAAGGAAAAGATGTGCAACTATTTTTGTTCTGCTCCAGTTTCTTTTTTTTGTTTCCTTTTTACAAAATGTTGTATGTATTTAAGGTGTACACGATGATTTGATATACAATATACATACTAAAATGATTACTATAGTCAAGCTAATTAGCATATCTTCTCCTCACAGAGTTACCTTTATGTGTGTGTGATGAGAGCACCTGAAATCTACTCTCTTAGCATATTTCCATTCTTCAATACAGCATTATTCACTATAGTCATCACGCGGTGCATTAGGTCTCTAGACTTATGCAGCCTACAGAACGGCCACTTTGTGCCCTTGATCGACGTCTCCCCATTTCCCCCACCTCCTCACCCCTAATAACCACTGTTCTCCTCTCTGTTTCTATGTATTTGACTTTTTTAGGTTCCACATATAAATGAAATGATGCAGTTTTTTCCTCCTGTGTCTGGCTTTTTTCACTGAGCATAATGTCCTCCAGGTTCATCCATGTTGTTGCAAATGGCAACGTCTCCTTTTCTGAGGCTGAAAATTTCAGTGTGTGTGTGTGTGTGCGTGTGTGTGTATCACAATTTCTTTATCTACTCATCCAAAGACACTTAGGTTGTTTCCATATCCTGGTTATTATGAATATTGCTGCAATGAACATGAAAGTACATATTTCTTCCAGGTATTCATTTCATTTCCTTTGGATATGTATCCAGAGGGGGGATTTCTGGATGATATAACAGTTCTATTTTTAATTTTTAAAAGAACCTCCATTCTGTTTTGTATAATGGCTATACCAATTTACATTCCTGTTAACAGTGTAGAAGGATTCCTTTTTCTCCACATCTGCACCAATACTTGTTATCTTTTATTTTTTTGATAATTCTCATCTTAACAGGTATGAGGTGATATGGTTTTGATTTGCATTTCCCTGATGATTAGTAATATAGAGCTCTTTTTCATGTACCTGTTGGCCATTTGTATGTCATCTATGGACAAATATCTGTTCAGGTTTTTGCCCATTTTTTTAAATCATGGGACCATTTAAAACCCCCTCTTTGTTTTCTGTGATCCCAAGGGACTCACAGATGAGCCCCATCGGGTCTCAGGGCTAGGTGATTTGGGAGCCAGTCTCTTGGGTGGCAGCTAGATGTATGGTCCACACTCTTTGCTCCCCACGGAGAATCGGATTTGGGGGTTTCCTCCCAACATTAAGGTGCTGCACCAGGGATGGGGCTTATGGCATGTGTGTGTCTCAACTTTTTCCACCCAGTTTGATGTGGGTATTAGTTGCCTGATGTGTAGAAGTCTCTAAACCAGTTTCTGAATTTTATTCAGAGGGACTTGATCCACATTTTGCTGGTTATTTGGTGCATCTGAGGGAGGAGGGAAAAATCAACAGCCCCCTCTTTCTCCAACTTGCTCTCTGATTGCTTACTTACCTTCCCCTTTAATATGAAGCAGTGATTTTAGGACAAGGTCTTATTTTTCCTTGAAATGTCTCCCTTTTATGAAACTTTCTTAAATCTAGTGATTTGAGACAGATTCTGGCTAAAACCCATGAGATTTAAATTCACACTTCCATTTTTTCTTTTCCGTATTTTTGCAGGCAAGTGACCCATGGACCAGCTGAGGCAGATTAATTACTTTTTTCCCACATATATTGACCTTAATTCCAGTTAGCGTTTTGGCATAAGTGAAACAAAGTTGATTTTTTTTTTGCAGTACATGGGCCTCTCACTGTTGTGGCCTCTCCCGTTGTGGAGCACACGCTCCGGACGCACAGGCTCAGCGGCCATGGCTCACGGGCCCAGCCGCTCCGCGGCGTGTGGGATCTTCCCGGACCGGGGCACGAACCCATGTCCCCTGCATCGGCAGGCGGACTCTCAACCACTGCACCACCAGGGAAGTCCTAAGTTGATTATTTTAACATAATTCCTAGCAAACCTTTTACTGCTTCATAAATCAAACTCAATATTTGATAACAACAATGTGCTTTGAATTTTATATCTTATTTTCCACTCCAATATAGTGGCAGTTTAAAAGCAAATACTTCCAATGAGATGAGGTTCGCGAAGTTGTCTGGCCTGCTTTTGACACTCTGTACTGTATTTGATAGATTAGTCTCATGTGCAAAGAAAGAAAAAGGCAGGTATGTAAAAGGCAGCCACACAGACGGCTTACAATCTGTAGAAGCAGCCAGAGGAGGCCAACCCTCTATCCACACTTGACTATTTGGGACCCCAAGGCAGATCTGCAGATGAAAAAAAAAGTTGTGTTGATGTGGGATTAAAAGCATAAGTCATGTCCTTTGGAGAAACAATAACGATATTATTTGGATACTGTCAACTTTTGAAAAGAGTGGGGACTTCTCGTTAAAGATATTTTTACTCCACTTGAGACATCTCAATGCCAGTAAAAATAAAAGGAAGAAAACAAAAAACTTCATCTTTACTAGAACATGGAAGTTGCCATAACCACGAACCACAAACAGAGCACATTTAGCAAATACTGAGATGTTTGGACTGTTAGACCTTAAACATAATGATTTCCTCCAAATCAAGAGGCATAATTCAGAAAGGCATAGACCAAATATTTTGAATATAGCAATGTTACCTGGGGGATGGGGTGAGTCACAGGAGAGATAGGAAACGTCCCTTGAGAGATTCAGGTCAGCAACACAGAAGAGCAGAGTGGGTAGAGCTGAAGATGCAATCGTGCTATTTATCATCTGGGGCCTCCCTTCTTGCCACTTCATGCCTGAGAGAAACCAGCTGGGGTGCAACGGGCTGAGGAAGGAGAGGAGGCGATAACATCACATGAAAGAATCTATCATGATGATTTGCTGTGAGATACACCAATCTGGTTTTTGAGGAGAAAATGGGGAGATGTGCCCTCTTCCCTGGGCCTAAAGAAACAACAGATTTGATAACGATAAGGCTGAGTAGAGGAAGTGATCTACTCTCCACCAAACACACACTAACTCACATATATACAATGGAATATTATTCGGCCATAAAAAAGGAATCAAACAAGGCCATTTGCAGCAACATGGATGGACCTAGGGATTGTCATGCTGAGTGAAGGAAGTCAGACAGAGAAAAACAAATATCATATGATATTGCTTATATGTGGAATCTAAAAAAAGGTTGCAAATGAATTTATCTACAAAACAGAAATAGAGTTACAGATGTAGAAAACAAACTCATGGTTACCTGGCAGTAAGGGGGGCAGGGAGGGATAAACTGGGAGATTGGGACTGACATATACACACAACTGTATATAAAATAGATAATAAGGACCTACGGTATAGCACAGGGAACTCTAATCAATACTCTGTAATGACCTATATGGAAAAAGAATCTAAAAAAGAGTGGAGATATGTATATGTATAACTGACTCACTTTGCTGTACACCTGAAACTAACACAACAGTGGAAATCAACTCTACTCCAATAATAATTATTAAAAAAAAATATATATATATATATATATATATATATGTATATATATATATACTCTCACTCATAGGCCAGTGGCCAGAATCTCAGGAAGATGTGAAAGTGGGACTTAGGAAGAATCTGGCCTGTGCGTGAAAACCACCACCACCGTCAATCGATCAATCGATCGATAGATAGGTACGTAGGTAGATAAAAGTGTAAGACTGATGAATATATCTCATGACAGGAATTACCCAGAAAAACAGAGGAAGAGTTCAAATTAAAGTTCTCCTGGTTTCAAAGAAATTAAGAGTAAACAAAAGAGATAAACGAAGATTGCTGATTGAACTGTCGCATGTCATTTTGCTCCTTCCAAAAGCCCCACTAAGTCTACAGTAAAAAAGAGTTTTCCCTTTAAAACATAAACCCACAAAGACAGGGGATATCAGCCTAGAAACACTGGAACCCAGAAGACAGACAGACATGTGGAAACTGACTGAGCAGATGTAATGAGACCAGTTTTAAAGCTGTGGGATAAGCTGAGAATGACCGGGTTTTATACCACAGACCTCTCACAGGCTTAGGAGGGCTGGGCCAGGCACCTCTGAGAGTGTGGGTGAAGGTGGGCTCTTGCCTCCTGGGAGAGGAACTGAGAAAAGTAGGGAGAGGCAGAGGCAAGAACCACTGCAGTGTGTTATTAGCCTTCTTGTTATTATTGACTTTTAAACTATAAACATGTTTTACTTTGATAAAAATAAGAGATAAAAGGGTTCCCCCCCAAAAGAGATTATCAAATAACAAAAGGAGATAGATAAACTGGAATTGCTCAGGGATAGGTGAAAGAAAACATTAAAATATTACAGGGGTTCAATCTACTTTAGAAGTCCCCAAAAGAGGATACATACAAGTGAAAATAAGTTATTTTTTTAAAAAAGGCATGAGCAAACTGTACAAAACAAAAATGCTTTTCTATATAAAAATGGTTAGAGAAATGATGTACAGGGAAGACAACACAGACCTCATTCAACAGAGGCATAAGAGGAGCTCCTAAAGAAGAAAAAGAACAAATTCTTCAGAAGAAAAAAATATTTATGCTTATAAGAGAGAAAGCTTTCTTGAAACAAGAGATTTGAATCTGTAGATCAAAAGGAAAACTGCAACCCCAGAAAAATGTACATAAGAACAATTAAACCAAGATAACTGGTTGAAGTTACTGAATATCAAGGATAAAGAATCAATAGAAGAGAAAAGAAAAACCAAAAAGAATCATTAGACATCTAGGTAGACAAAACAGATCACATAAAAGAATAATGAAAAAACATAGTCATCTCAGACTTCTCCACCTCAAACCGTGCCAGATAAGAATGGAGCAATGTCTATCATGTTCTGAACAAAAGAAAAAGTGACCCAATAATGTCTTCTTAACCAAATTACTTTTCAAGTATAAGAGAACAGACATTCTCAAGTATTCATGAATGTAAAGATTCCAATACTTCCTGGATCCTTCTTTTGAAATCTGGATGACAAAATCTGGCCAACCAAAGAATTAAATCAAAATAAGGGGGGACTTCTCTGGTGGTGCAGTGGTTAAGAATCCGCCTGCCAATGCACGGGACAGAGGTTCGAGCCCTAGTCGGGGAAGATCCCACATGCTGTGGAGCAACTAAGCCCATGCGCTACAACTACTGAGCCTGCATGCCACAACTACTGAGCTCATGTGCCACAACTACTGAAGCCCATGCACCTAGAGCCCACACTCCTCAACAAGAGAAGCCACTGCAATGAGAAGCCTGAGCACCTCAACAAAGAGTAGCCCCTGCTCACTGCAACTAGAGAAAGCCCACGGGCAGCAACAAAGAACCAATTCAGCCAAAAAAAATCAAAATAAGGATTTCAGATAAGAAATCATAGTTTTAAAGGACTGTCATTGAACATAGACTCTAAATATAGAATGAAGATTCAATAAGAGTGGGAAATTTAGTTGCAGAACGCACTGTAAATCTCATAAAAACTGTTATTTTTAAAATAGAAAAGTATTAACAAAAACTGTTGAAAGAGCAAGGATATAAACATTTAGTTGCTCACTTTTTGGCATATGGCCAATAGATAATGTCTAAAGTTGAAATGGCAGTTGTAAAAAGTATAATGATTCCAATCTATGTTAGCTTTTTATAACTTCATTCTTTAGAAATAGCTCTTGTAGTGAGGAGATATATATATATATATTTGAAGTTCAGCAATTTCTTCATTTTTCACTACAGTTTCCTTTCCTTAGGTTAAATTAAAATTCAATGTAATGGGGCTTCCCTGGTGGTGCAGTGGTTGAGAGTCCACCTGCCGATGCAGGGGATGCGGGTTCGTGCCCCGGTCCGGGAAGATCCCACATGCCGTGGAGCGGCTGGGCCCGTGAGCCATGGCCGCTGAGCATGCGCGTCCGGAGCCTGTGCTCCGCAACCGGAGAGGCCACAACAGTGAGAGAGGCCCGTGCACCGAAAAAAAAAAAAAAATTCAATGTAAGGTTTTTAACTAAAACTGGTACCTATAATCCTAATATTTTAAAATTAATTTATTATATTTCTTTCTTCCTCTCTCCATGTGTAATATATATACATATAACTACACATCTATATAATATGTGTATTTTGTATAATGGTGAATGAAATAATAACCAAATATTAGCAATGACTATCTCTGAAAAGTGGAATTTGGGATGATGTTAACTCTCTTCTTTGTTCTTTTCTTTTTGTATTATGTGTAATTTTTTTATAACGAGCATGTGTTATTTTAAAAGAAACAATAAAATCACTTCAAAGGAGAGAGAGAGAAACTTCCTTTTGAAATATGGAGTGCAGCTTTGAAAAACCACTAACCCTTGACTTCAACGTGTGGGGTTAAGCTGGTGAGGTGGGGCGAGAATGAAAAGGTGGCAACTCTCAACTGTTTATTTATTTGAGGAAATAAACAGTAGCTGCTGATCCTGTGTGGGTGCTTCCTCTGTGCCAGCCACTGGCTAAACATTTTGCATTCATTACCTCCTTCATCCTTCAATAACCCTAGGCAGGTCCACCCTTCAAGACAGCCGCTTATGGTTTGGAAAGCTGAGCACACAGCACTCCGGGAGAC
This sequence comes from Aethalodelphis obliquidens, assembly GCF_003676395.1. Classification (NCBI taxonomy): domain Eukaryota; kingdom Metazoa; phylum Chordata; class Mammalia; order Artiodactyla; family Delphinidae; genus Aethalodelphis; species Aethalodelphis obliquidens. Next base: position 40,752,283 of record NW_020837948.1, on the reverse strand, counting down.
ATTGTTCACATTGTCCCCCTCACCATATGTCTGGCACGCCCTGGAGTTGTGCAGGGGACAAATTGTGCAGCTACATGCAGTGACCTCAGCATCGTTATCCCTTTTTCTCAGAAAAGGAAAACTGAAACTTACAGATGTTAAGAAAATTGTCCCAGATCACAAACCTAGGAAGTAGTAGAGGCCAGACTCAAAGACGCATCTATCTGACTAAATCCTCAACCACTAGCCTACGACGCACAGACCAGCGGTCCCTGAGTGTGGGAGCAGGTGGTGCTGGGTGAGAGGCGGCAGGGAGAGGGGGCAGCAGCAACTACTCCCGTGTAGCCTTTGGGTGTCTTAATGTGAACTCACGTAAGAATATTCTAACCAACAGTAGAGGTTGTTCTGACAATAACAGTTTAGATATACAAACGTGTGAAATGGCTTTCGCCCATGACTTTGGTGCTTCCATTTTTTATCAGAATACTTCCTAATTTTTCCTCCCAGCAGTCTCCCCACCCCTCACCATTTATCTGGTATCCCTTTCAAGAGGTTTCTCAGGAAAACTACCATCCTTAGCTCACCTTTGGCTCAACTTTGGCACCAAAAATCTTAAGAAATTCACTTCTAGAGCCTAAAAAATGTTGATAGTCATAAAACAATATTTATAGCACTTAGCATGACAATATGAAAATATAATTCCTAATAAATATTACGCGATGATAGTCAAAACAGTTATTTTATAGAATGACAAACTTCAAAGTGATCTCTGGTGACTCATATACAAAAGACACAACACGACAGCGCTCTCCGCCCTATCCTTCATGCAAATATGAGTGTATTGAAACTGGTAATACAGTATGTAACCTGTTCTCTCCCAAGGGAGGCCGTGAGTTGGGATAGTGGGTGGGGTTCCCTGACATGCTGGGAAGATTGTTAATCTGAACTCCAACCCCATTTCACCAGGGTTCCTTCCTGGAAATACCAAATGCCACCTAATGGGCCAAAGCTCAATACACACGTTAGTGTGGATTATTTTTGTCCTAACCTAAGACAACACTTGATTGACACCACTCAAGGAGCGCGAGTTTTCACTGGGGCTAAGAGAAAGTATGTTGTCCTTTGACGATGGGATGGAAGACTTTGGTGTGTTGGGACACTTCTTTTAGCCAAAGGAGAACTGACAGTCTGGGAGCCAAGGGAAGAGGCTAAAGGGAGGAAAGAGGACTCAGAACACAATGTAGAAGAGGAAAAAGTTTCAATTTTGCCTAACCATGGGCAGCAGGGAGTATGCCCAAAACATCAAAATCTGTTGGAACTCCTATGACTGAATTAATGTGTCAGGCCAAAACTCTAAAATTTTACCCAATTTCCCCCAAAGTCTTCATCTACTCCATCTCAGTGCTTTGATTTGGGCCAATGTATCATTATCCAACCTGGTTTCTCTCCCTCTGGAAAAAAAGAGGAAGATGAGGAAGATTTCTGTATATGCTCCTTCACCTGCCAACTCACTGTTCAAAGAACTTTAGAACTTTTGCCATCAAATGAATGCACGGATTCTACTATAGTATTAAAAATGGTATAAGCCTATCAATCTCACAACCAATTTTCATCTTGCCACTAGATGTGATTCCAGCATCATTAAGCTTTCTGGAGACATTCACTTCATCAGGCACGAGCACCGGCGACTCGAAAAAACAATTCAAGAGCTCATGTCCGCCCTAGAAACTGTTTCTAAAAACTTGGATATGAAGGTAACTGAAAATATTTGGAACTCTTACGTGTTACTGCCGGAAGTAAGATCATTATAGCTTATCAAAAAGCTCAGTCAAGAGGTAATTGTTCAAAAGAACTCTTCTCCTCCAAAAGATTTAAATACAACAGCTCATGTATATACACCATGAGTACTGCCAGGGTAATCAACAAATATTGAATGAGTGCCTCCGATGTTCCAAAACGGCCGCCCCTTGTAAGCATATGCTACTTGATTCTACTGTTGCCATTATTTCCTTACTCTCTGGGTTCTTCTCAAAGGCTGTGTAACTAGAGAGAATAAGCAAAGGAATTTCCCATGGAAGCTATTATAATACCATTAAAGGTTCACCATTAATGTCAGTTGATCACGTTACATCCCTGCAATGGGTTACGTCTCTTACAAAATAATACACAAGTCCTTTGGCCTGGATTTTAAAGGCCATCTCTACACTGGCCCCTGCTTTTCTCTACAGCTCACCCTCATGCTTCCTGGCTCATCCTTTAGACCCAGTGACACTGAGCTACCTGTAGGTAGGTCCCACTCACTCCAAGATACTGCACTGCATCCATGTTCTCTGTGCTCTTTTTGCCTGAAATGTCTCTCCCCCTTTTCACCTTCCCAGGCAATGGTTTACTGAAAGGAGCCAATGCAAACTCTTCCATGCCCCACTTTGTCACGTACTTTATGTGAGGCAAACACATCTCCTCTGAAGTCATTTGGGCAGAACAAAGTGGAAATTCTTTGGGAATTGGGGGAGATGAAATCTTGCTGTTAATTTGTTCATGGAGCCAGTTCATCAAGAGTGGAAGGTGCACAGGGGCACACAGTTCACTCCAGCCCCACCAGGCTCGTCCATCCTCCTACAAACCCATCTCATTAGTCCTAATAGTTTTTGGGTCGATTCCCTCAGTTTTTCAAGATAATCATATCAACAACAAATCATAACAGTTTTATCTCTAGTTTTCTGGTAAAACTTCATGACTTTTTTCTTAAGGCCTTGACCAGAACTTCTGGAACACTGTTACATAAAAGAGGTCAAAGAAGGCAGCTTATCTTGTTCCTGATTACACTGGAAATGTCTTTGTTGTTTGCTGTTGGCTACTGGTTTGATATATTTTTATCAGACTTATTAAGGAAGTATTAAGTAAGTATCCAACAATTAAGGAAGTATCCATCAATCCTACTTTACTTAGTTTTTATTAGAACTGAACATTTAATTTTATAAAACACCTTTTGGACATTAACAAATGCCTAACTCAGCATGGTTGTGTTTTGGTTTGGCTTTCTGTTTGTTAGCTTATTTATTTCTTCGGCCTTCTAATGTGCTATGTCAGAGCATTTCCCAATGCTGAAACATTCTGGAATTTCTATAATGAAAGCTATACAGTCTTTGTAATAATTCAGTATTTAATTTTGCATCTAACTTCAAAGGTGATATTAGACTCTAGTTCCCTCTCCTTAGTTTTTCTAAGATTATACATACATATGATTCAAAATCAAAACTATACGAGAAAATACACCCCAAGAATTTTCACTCCCACTTCTGTCACCAGTTATCACAACCATTCATGCCCCTCACAGGTAACATTTTTTATTAGTCTGTTGTGAATCCTTTCAGTATGCCTTTAAAAAGATAGAAGCAAAAACAAATATATATTTTTTTCCTTTTTACACAAAACATATGTGTATTACTATGCACCTGTTTGTTTTTTTTAACTAAACAAACATATCCTAGAGATCTACCCTATCAATACATAGTTTCCTCATTCTTTTTCACAGCTGTGTACTCTCCCTCTGTGTATAATGCCTCATTTAACCAGTCTCTCATAGATGAACATTTGGATTCTTTTCACTAATTTGCTCTTTCAAACATTGCTGCAATGTATAAACTTGCACTTATGTTATTTAGTGTGTCTGTAGGTATGTCTGTAGAATAAATACCCAGAAGTGGGATTGCTGGGCCAAAGGTACCTGTGTTTGTTATTTTGAAAGATCTTGCTCTCTGCAGGGCTTTTACCATATTGCATATCCACCGACAATGTATAAAATGTCCTATATCCCCATTGCCTCATCAATGAGTGTTTGACTTTTGAATTTTGCCCTTTTTTAAAGGAAAAAGATAGCATCTCTGTATTTTAATTAGCCTTTCTTATTACATCTTTTCATATATTCAAGAACTATTTGTATTTCTTTTCCAGTGAGCTGTCTGTTCATAGCTTTTATTCATTTCTCTATTGGGTTATTTTTCTTTTCAATTTCTAGGAGCTCTTTATATGTTAGGGAGATGATATGAGCTGCAAATACATTTTTCCACTGTGTTGTCTTTTGACTTTTGATATGCATATGTTCTCTATTTGTAGCCAAATTTATCAGTCTTTTTTTGTGTATGTGGCTTCTGGAATTTTAAGTCACATTTAGACCGAGCTTCCCCACACAAAGGCTTGAAAGAATTGCTCATATTTTCTTCAAGCACTTTCATGGCTTTATTGTTTATATTTAAATTCTTGGAGTTTGGAGTTTTCCCTAGAATAGGATGTGTCTTAATTATTATTTTAATTACTGAGACCTTGTAGTATTTTTACTATCCGGTAGGGCTAGTCCCTTCCACTGCTTTCCTTTTTGTCTTTTCCTGGTGATAACTGTTTGTTTTTGCATATGATTTTAAAATCAGCCTGTCTAGTTCCAGCAAATAAATCAACAAATAACTCTGCCTTAATTTTTATTGAAATCATGTTAAATTTATAAATTAATTTTAGAACTGATATAGTCATAATGCTGAGTGTTTTATCCAAGAACACAGACAGCATACTTCCTGTTTGTTCAGGTTCACTTTTATATCCTTCAGGAGTGGTTTCAAATTTTCCTCATGTAGGTTAGGCAACATCTTAAATGTATTTTGAGATTTCATCATCTTTTTTTTTAGTTTACTGTAATGGGGGTTTCATTATATCTTCTAACTAGTTGTTAGTTGTGTGTTATAAAGGCTGTATTAATTTTATACTTCAGTGAATTCTCTTGATTATAATAATTTTTCAGTTGGTTTTTCCAGGCACACAATCATATGATTTTTAAACAATAATAATTTGACCTCATCTTTTTCCATTTTATACACACAATTTCTTTTTTCTAATTGTTTTGAATAATAACTCTGGTGCAATATTAAATAGTAAGCAGCGATAGTGGGCATCCTGGTCTTGTTCCTGACTTTAACAGAAATGTTCCTAGTGTCTCTCCTGTGATGGAGGAAGTAAGTTTTCTCAATAAGTCTGTTTAATATGCAATTGTTCCTATTTTACTAAGGTTGTGAAAATCAAGAAAGATTATAAAAATAAATTAGTCTTGTAGATATAATGTACAGCATAATGACTATAGTTAACAATACTGTATTGTGTATTTGAAAGTTGCTAAGAGAGTGGATCTTCAAAGTTCTCATCACAAGAAAAAAATTGTAAGGTGATGGATGTTAAGTTATTGTGGTGCTCATTTTATAGTATATACATATATCAAATCATGCTCTACAACTAAAGCTAACACAATGTTAAATGTCAATCATATCTCAATTTTAAAAAGTAATTATGAATTATGTTAAATAACTTTGTAGCATTTGTGCAAATAATGTCAGTTTTCTCCTATACTAGCATAATTATTTGTATTAATAAATTTCCTTTTTTTTTTTTTTTTTGCGGTACGGGGGCCTCTCACTGTTGTGGCCTCTCCCGTTGCGGAGCACAGGCTCCGGACGCACACGCTCAGTGGCCATGGCTCACGGGCCCAGCCGCTCCTCGGCATGTGGGATCTTCCTGGACCGGGGCACGAACCCGTGTCCCCTGCATCGGCAGGCGGACTCTCAACCACTGCGCCACCAGGGAAGCCCTAAATTTCCTATTATTAAACCATCCTTACTTTAAAAAAAGAATCAGTTGCACTTGATTATGATGTGTTTTCCATTGGGCGGCTGAACACTGTTTGCTGATATTTTATTTAAGAATTTGGCATCAATGTTTACAAATGAGATTAGTCTCCAGGGGCATTTTTTGTGCAATCTTTTTCAGATTTTGGAATCAATGTTGCACTGATTTGATTAAGATAATTTGGAAATTTCTCTTCTTTTTCTATGCTCTGTAACAGTTTTGTTTTTTTTTTAACATCTTTATTGGGGTATAATTGCTTTACAATGGTGTGTTAGTTTCTGCCCCATAACAAAGCGAATCAGTCATACATAAACATATGTTCCCATATGTCTTCCCTCTTGCGTCTCCCTCCCTATCCCACCCCTTCTGTAACAGTTTAAAGAGCATTATAATTATCTATTCATTAAGGATTTGGTAGCTTTACTTCTGAAAGTGTCAGGGCCTGATGATTTGGTGGGAAAGGGATGGTGATGGGTTTTGAGCACAGCAGTCAAGGCCCTTGGCCATAATATGCCCTTTATTGTAGGTGACCTGAGAGGCATTTTCATGTGAAACACTGGGGAATTAAACAATAGAATTTTTAAAGTTTTTTTTACTCAAATGGTTAGATTCTTGTTTCTTTATACTTTTCTTATTAATTTCTAGTGTAAATGCAGTGTAGTTAGTTGCTTTTCCTGCTTTTTGGAATAATTTGAGAGTTTCTTTGTAGTCACGTGTACTTAGTTGTAAATGCTCAGTGGGCACTGGGAAAGAATGAGTGTTTTCTGTTTGCAAGTTTGATTGTTTGGCATGTAAATGTATAAATAAACTATATTTGTCCTATCTTTTTATATACTTATTTATATTTTACTTATTTGACAAGTCAAGAGAAGTCATTTAAAATCTGTAATACATTGTCTCAGTTTATCCTTGTAACTCTACAACTGCTCAATATATAAGGTAAAGTTTCAAAACTATTTTTCACTGTGTATTTTAGAAAGAATGATTTTTACCTATAAAATGATCTTTGTTCCCTTTTACGTATTTTGCCTTGAATAACATTTTATCTAATGATGTTGCTCTGCCTGCTTTCTTTTCCTTTGCTTTGGCCATGCTTAATTTGCCCATGCTTCATTGTAAACAATTCTGCTTTTCAGTGTACTTTCTATAAGTAGCCTGTTTTACATGTATCTCGTATAAATAACCAATCGTGTGATGTCGGTTGCCCACCCAACATTTACCTATTCAAATCCTTCTATTATTCACCTCTTCCTTTTCTAAGAGAACTTGGATTTTAAGTACCCACTCACCCCCACATGACCATCTCTTTCAGCACTTGAGTTTGGCCAAAAGCTATCATGTAGTTTCATTCCCCTTGACAGCGATTACTTTTGACATGATTATGGGCTGCATAATCATGCATCTATTTCCCAATCCAGTCCTTTTACCTAAAGAACTTCTTCAATGCTTCCAGCAATGTGGAAGGCGCTTTTACCCTAACTTCCAAACATGAGCTTGTTTTTTCCTGTTTAAAATGCCATAAGTCATTTCACTTGGGATTTACCTGTGCTCCTGTCAGAATCCTACCTGGAAATTCCTGAGGTCTGATCTTAGGCCACTCAGGTGTTTTCTTTGCAATTGTGCACTTAAGCATTTATTCAATAGCATTTGGTGAGCATCTACCATTGGTCATCTAATGTGCACTGAGGATACAGTGGTGATACAGGCTAGAGTGGCTTACGTTGTAACTGGGGAGACAGAAAGTAAAGAAATAATCAAATTAACAAACTGATAAGCTAATGTCAATAGCATGTTTTTGTCACATCATCAGTAATCTATTATCAGAAAGAACATTATAGACAGCAGAATGGAACACTCCCCTATTGTTCTTTCCCTGAAGATAGTGCTATAACTGTTGAATCGTTCCTTTGAAAAAAATAATTTTCAAATGCAGACATGCTTTAGGCTCAAAGCTGGACTTTTATTCTGGGCTCCTTTAGGAATAAAGTATAATTAACGTAAGTGCTAGTGGTTTTGTTCACACACAAAAAATCTGCCTTTTGTACTTTCATTAGGTAATGCAGCTCTTAGGAAAGATAGAGGCTTCCAGTTCTGAGCAATTCTCAAATTTAAAGATGGTCCAGAGGGATTATCACCAAGAAATGAACCTTTTGGAGTTCAAGTAAGTGAATGGAAGATTTTTAATTGTTTAATGCATTCCAAAGTGTTTTGCTTAATGAAAGCATTGGCATTAAATAAAATCCTATCCCAGGAATTTGAACCTGTCCAAGAATTAAAGCAACAAACTGATGCAGAGAATATTTTACACTAAAGTAATTTATACAATATTCTTAATTTTAAAATATATATATATTAATTTGTCATTCTCTTTTTTTGTATAATATCTCAACTAAAATGATACTTTCTGATAGAGTATAATTTTAACTTATCAATCGTACATTAAAATGCCTCAATGTAAAGCACTATTGAACATACACTGATTCCACAAGATTATCAAATAATTTTTTAAAAACTTTGATTCACAAGCTTTTTTTTAATGATTTCTTCTAAGACCCTCTCCTTAGTTCTTTACAGTCTCCCTATTTTAATACTGGTCTCTATCCCACATTACACTGAGTTTTCCCCTGTACAATGGAGAGAGCAACTAAGGAGACAAGATGCCACAAACATTCAGATTACTGGCCTCCTTATCCTCAAATCCTCCTTCCTTATTTAAATGACCACCATTTCCTGACACCATGGTTCAGGCAAAGGGAAATTCTAGGCACTTAGATGATACCCCCTTACTGCTCCTTCTATTCTTGTTCTTTTCCTCTCTGTCCCACAACACTTGAGCTTAATGCCTTGGTCAAATCGTATTCTGAGCATACTCTTTCTCCATTTTTCCCCATCTCTACCGTATCTCATTAAATCTAAGTGCCATTGACTATAAGATATACCATTACATTCTTGTACCTCGAAGACATGAAGCTAACAATTAAACCATAGCATGCTATCATTTTATGACACCTCCCAATTTCCGAGATGTTAAGTTAGGAAAAACGTGTGTCTTAGAAATTGATGAACAACAGTAGTCATCACTAAAACTCAGAGAAGTAGGTGTCTTGGGTAAACAGAAAATACCTACTTTCTTCATATTCTAAAAAAGCAGGTTCTTAAATTCTAACACAATGAGTGTGCTCAGTAAATATCTGTGTCATGATTGATCTAATCCCTTTAGCTTAGAATTAAGTTAGAGAAAAGTGTCCAAAGGAGAAATAGAAAAGTAAACTGTTTCTAGAAGTATAATTTAAGAAGGGATTTTACTGGGGGAGGAAAGGGACTTATAATCTGGAGTGGAAGACTGGCTTAAAGGGATCAAGAATATTAACAAATAGAAAAGAGGGGAAAAGGAAATGTTTGAGATCTAGGGCTGACTGCTTCACTGCAGGTGCTGCATACTTTTTCCACCTGCAGTCCAGTGGGAAATCGGCTTACAGATGAATCATCTAAATAGTTAAATCTGCATCTGGACACTTTTGTAACAGTATAAACTGGAATCTTTCTCTCACTTTAAATAATGAAGTCTTAAAATTTCATTAGCATTACAGTAGGTAGTAGTGAATTTATAAACGAGATTTTTTTCCCCAGGCAAACACTTATAAGCTCTAGTAATTCAATTACACAATTGACTCTTTTAAATTAGAAAGTAATATGCATTCATTATAACAAATAAAATAAGGCAAAGTTGAAAATAGAGGTCACCATTCAAGCTTCGTAATGTAACCAATGCTAACACCAGGGGTGTATCCTTCCTCACTTTCCCCCTCATTAATATAAATATGTAACAGAAAAGGGAGATTTTATGTATATACATATATAATATATATAACATACATTATATACAAAGAGAGAGCATGGGTTTTTAAAATAAATCCTATACACATTACTCAATAATTTGTGTTTTTCCAGGACATCTTGGATATCTCTCTCTAGATCAGTGAATATTTTTCTAGCATTATTTTTTACAGCTGCATAATATTTTAACTTTCAGATATGTCATAATTAATTCACTCATTTATCTTATTGATGAATAAATTCTTTCCAGTTTATAGCTACCACAAACAAAAATTATTGTGTGCATATCCTTAAATTTCCTTAGATATAGGTGCTTTTATTTCTACAGGCAAGATTCTTAGGTCTGAGTTTATGTTTTTATTAATTTTTATAAATTTCTTTCTAAAAATGTTGTAGCAATTTACTCACACCAGCAATGCATGAGAAGATCTTTCTGTACATTCTCATCCACGATGGATATTCTTCTTAATATGTGCCAATTAAAGGATAAAAAATAGCATCTCTTGTTTTCATTTGCATTCCCTTCACCCTTTGAATTTCCTTTTCTGTGAATTGCCCATTCTTACCATTTATCTTCATCACTTTCTTATCAATTGGTAGGATTCCTTCACATTAGGGATATTAACCCTTTGACTGAGCTATGTATTGCAAAGTATTTTGCTCAAAGAGAAAGTAAGGCAGGTAGGGCTCTTTTTTTTCTTCTTCTTCTTTTCAGTCAGAGCACTTCTCAAAGCAAAGTGGATGGGGTATAGAATTTGCTTTACTTTTTTAAGAAACAACTGTTTCTGAACAAAGGGATTAAACTCTTTTGATAACATTAAAGTGTAAGTTTAACTGAGCAATTTTCGCATTTAGAAACTTTAACAAATTCAAGTTTAATGGTCAACTGAACATATTTTATATTGAACTTAAAAGCCACAGAACTCTCTTGGGGTTTTCTAGTGAATCTTTGGGACTTTGGCACTGATCACTAGACTTGACAAAGAAAATGCACAGGCTGTGCAACGGGACCCCTGCACTGAGCCTTCTCTTTCCAGAAGGGCCTTAGTCAGATGTTCAGCTAAGTAATGTCCTAAGCTGACAACTGAGTGCTTATAGAGCAAGAGTCTCAGCCATCATGAACTACGGCTGTCTTTCAGCAAGAGGTGGGCTGGTCAGCACCGACCAGTCACTCCCTGGATAGCTCTTGTTGCTGACGCTGTTCAGTTGATAGTGATTTATAAGAAAAAGCATTCGGTGAATGAAGCAAATGCATAGAGTCAAACCTTACCACACAGCTTTGAAAATGCTACCACAGTAGAAAGTGGACCAGAGCAAGGACCTGTCTCATTTATCTTTGTATCCTTCACACCCAGCACATTCAGACACAAATAGAAGCCAGTGAATGAATGTATGTTTAAAGCACCTATAATATGTAAGTTGTGTTTTGGAATATCCAAAGACATAATCATGGCCATATACAGTGGGGGAGAAAACACATAAATAAGTGACACGCTCATAACAGGTAAAGTAAAAGTTGTGATGGTGTTAAATGAGATATATCAGTAGGCAGAAATAATAAATATTCATTGCCATTTTTAAATGCCTACCGATCCCTAAGTGCTCAAGATGTGCAGGTACACCCAGCTCTGCAGTCTGGGTCTTATCTTTAAAGACAAGGAAACTTATAGTCATGGAAATTAAACAATTTACCCAAAGTCACACAGCTAGAAAGTCTCTGACTCCAAATCTCAGGTTATTTTTGTCAGTTTGTGATGTCTCCATCTCATAATTCCACCTACTGTAGTAAACTAACTGTGCTACAGAAATTTAGGGAAGGGAAAAATCACATGTGCTCAAAACTATGATGGTATGAGGCTATAAAGGTACTGATATTTAAACTCAAGTACAATTTAGAATGAACAATTAACAAGTCTTTGTATTAGAGTGGAGTCGGAATTGCTTTTTAATTAGTCTCACTAATTAGAAATCACAGAACATTGAGAAGAAATTAATTTAAGATATATTGGTATAAACTTAGCAGAAAAAAGTTTCTTGAAATTTATTTCTTGCTTCTGACATGAAACTAAGACTCTTAGACTCAATCTCTAAAGAAGCAATAGTACCAAGTCTAAAGCCCTTTTTCACATATGATTACAAAAAATGAAAACATCTTCTGTGTTTACAGCCCATCAAAGAGCACTAAATCTTTTTATATTCCCATTTGGTTAGAGCCACCATCTGAATTCTTGAGAGCCTGGTAATAGTAACAGTTTCCAAGAATTCAAAATGTTCATGTCTTCTAAAAAAGTTCATGCAACAGATTGTTGAATGCAAGACAACTGGGTTTGAGACATAAGTGAACTGGTAAAACTAGCCCAGGATGGAGCTATGTCCTCATTTTTGTATGTCATCCAGAACCAGGGAGGTCACTGGAATATTCCAAGCCCCATACACTGCCCTCACCATTCACTCTCGCCACAGCTCTCTACCCTGGGCTCCGGTTATGTCTATAGAGCCCTGTTAAATTTTCTTTTAGTTTTCTGTAACTTTCTCCCTTATAATTGAACTTGGTGTACATTTTAACCTGATACCATTAGTATGAAAATTTAAAAAAAAAAAAACAGCCTTTATCTCACATTTATCCTAGCGAGGTCTCTGGTTATAATTTAAAAGTCTGACTTGTGTTTAGAGGAAAAAGGAAAGAAAAAGCTATCTATCAATCTATCTACCTAGCCATCTATCTACCTAGCTACCTATCTGTATCTAACTATATCTGACTGAAGTGCTCCCATAACCACTTGTATAGGAGATTTGGGAACTAAAATGTGAGCGTCATACTAGATAAATTCATCCTATTGAGATTTTAACTGTATGTTAAAATTAACATACAATTAACACAATAACTGTATGTTATAATTAACAGAAAAATCATTCTTACCTAGTAAACCATGTCCACTATGTTAGGAAAAAGTATAAAGAGAGACAAAGATTTACATAAACCTCTGTTTTTATGCTTTATACCTTTCAAGGAGAATGCTTTTTAAATAATGCTTTCATATTTTAATAAACTACCAGCAGACAGAATCTGACTTCTGATGGTTATCAGCAAAGTGAGTCTCCAATTGCAGGCAAAACCTTGTAATAAGGATCATAAGAAGTAATTCGGTCTTTATGGTTTATTTTAATTTCAGAGTTTCAATTACTGCCATGTCCCTCTAGAGACATTACCTGGGTACATTTAATGGTTCCTTGATTTTCAGAGGGAGTTTAATGTTTTATCAGTGATGAGAGTAAATGCTCTCATTTATTTACACAGTGAAGGTGAGCACTGAAGGACGGATTCTTGATTGTAAAGCCACCTCTTAGTGATCTGGAGATTTACTGTCCCCCTTAACCATCACTATTAATTAATTCTTCCACCAGAGACCAGGGAAGATGAAAATCAAAGATTAGGTCTCTAAATAGCTTGACAAGTCTATGATTTGTTATTTGTGAATGGTCCTAATAAAAGGTATTCAATGAAAAATAATAAATCATTTATTCAACCTCTACTTAACTGAGCACTTTCTATATTCCAGGCATTAGTCACAGCCATGAACAAAGCAAAATCCTTGCTTTCATGTGCTAGTGGAGAAGATATATATATAATATATATCACATGATGATGAGCATTTTGGAGAAAAATAAAGAAGGGTAAAGGAATAGGGAGTGTCAGGTTGGACAAATTTTTTTTTTTTAATGTTGTCAAAAACAAGAAAAGCTTCTGTGATAAGGTGGTGCTTGACTATAAATCTGAATGAAATTAGGGCAGGAGCCATTGTATATTCCAAAGAAGAATGTTCCAGATAGAGGTAACAGTTGGCGAAAAAGAGGTTGTCCACCTATCAGCTGGGAGCTTATTTGTCTGAGATCCAACACCTGTTGTCAGCCAGCAGTCATGATTAGACTAAGAACAGGAAGAGTAACCAACTTCATCTTCTTCAATGTTGAGATACTCATCTGCATCAGGTATGCCTTCTAGGTGAAAAATGAAGATCGGAATTTAACTATCATACTACAACAAATATAAGTATTGGAAAAGTAACTACCTTTCCATTCCTTGCTTTCATCATCCAAATCCGAGTTTCTCAACCTTGGCACTATTAGCATTTGGGCTGGATAATTCTTAGCTGTGGAGCTGCCCTGTGCACTGTAGGATGTTTAGCAGCATCCTGGCCTCTACCCACCACAGGTCAGTAGCACCTCCTATTTGTGACAACCAAAAATGTCTGTAGACACTGCAGAGTGACCCAGAGTCTAAATAAAAATGGAAGTGGCCTCACATCACTTGTCTTTTCCAACTATTAGTCCAAACACTTTTTCAGGAGAGCTAAAGAAGTGTATCCATGCAGTGTATGTCCAGCATGCCTTAGGCAGTTTCCAGTGATAAATATCACAAGTTAAATTAGCTGCATGTAACTTTTCTTGATCATTAGAGTAAATTATTTCAAGTCACCCCACATTGTAAGGGAGTCCTGAATATTTTCAACAACAAACAACATGCATTGTTCCTGCCAATCTAATATTTAGCCTAGTCCAAAAGGGAGTCTGAAATTAACTTCTTACCAAGAGCAGGTCCCAAGCAGAAAACATAACACAGAAACTACTTGCCAGTCCCCCTCCCACCTCTTCTCAATCCCGTATTTCTGTCATTGCAGACGAGGATTCCCCTCTCACACTCTCAACCTCTCCACAGTAAATTTTCAAATTGCTGATACATGATTCCAATCATTTAACCTCTGTAATACCATCTACCTCTGTTGTTGAGAATCCTTCCTTCTCAACAACAGAGAATCCACACTCCTAGGGTGCATCAACTTGATGCCAGCGATTCCTTCCTGCACACCTCTTGTTATTTCTGATTTTGCCTCACATGAGTAACTCAGCATCTCTTTAAGTCTCCCCAACACCCCCAAAAGAATCCACTCACAGAGATCCATTGGTGACCATGGGGACTTTACTGAAGATTTTGCCTAAAGCAGAGATGACAGCCAAGAAGTGTCTCCCTTGGACACGCTGCTTCCCCAGATTCCTTCTGGGGCTCTCTTCTTTCTCCCCTCCCCGCTTCTCCCTCTGACTGTTCTCTCCTTTACTAGACAACGCAAGTCCTCTCTGGCCTAGCTCCTCCCCAACCTCATAGTGGCCCTTGTAGAGCAAAGATTCGGCAAACTACCGCCCTTAGCCAGTCTTCCCGTAGCTAAGAATGGCTTTTACACTTTCTAATCATTTTTTAAAGAAAAGAAAATTATATCTCATGACATGTGAATGTTATATGAAATTTAAATTTCAGTGTACATAAAGTTTGATCAGACCACAGCCATGCTCATTGTTTCTTTATAAACAAGCCAGGCTAATTTGTGTCATCTGTGGCTGCTTTCCCACTACACTGGCAGTGGAGGGGCTGCAAAAGAGACTACATGGCCTGAAAAGCCTCAACTATTTACTATCTAACCCGTACAGAAAAAGCGTGCTAACCTCTACCATAGAGTAACACCATGCTAAGTGACTTGTCGAAGTAAGTTTTCTGCACACACTCACTGCGCCCTGGGCCCCGAGAGGAAGCCTGCGTGGATGACACAGGCCTTTCTGCGTGCGCGCACTCCTGCCACTGTGTGGACTTGCATTTTGGGCGGTGCAGATGGGTGTCGTCAGCAGGTGGGCTGAACACCAGCTTGGGGCAGGGACACAGCATGTGCTCCCTCACCCCCCCTTCACCCCATAAGTGCTTGCTGGGCACACGGACCCTCATCCGAAAAAACTGCAGACTTTTCAATAAATTTTGGGTTTAGGTTTAAATTTACTTATTAAGATAGAACAAACCACTTTTCCCCCTAGATTTAATGCCCTTTCAACGAGCCTATATAAGGAAATGGAGAACCATCAAAAATGGACAGAAAACCAGTCCATCAGATGTGAACAAGACCACCTTGGCCACATAAATCAGTGTCTGAAGCTCCTGCAGGAGAAACTGGTAAGGGGTTGTGTTGCTCATGAAGTTAACAGCCGCACGGCCACTGTCTAGATGTGAGCCACGAGTCAGTCTCGAAAGCCACACTTAAAAATTCACAGTGACCCTCCCTGCGCCAGTCACTGATTTCTTAGCACTGGAACAGGAATCCAGAGGCCTGTCTTCAGGTCCTGTTTGCTACTCCCCAGCTCTGTGAACCCACACTTCTCAGAACGGGCTCTGCCTGTACCAGAATAACCCAAAGAGAGTTTTTAAAAGTACAGATTCCTGGTCCCAGCCCAGAGCTGAAGCATCAGACCCTCCAGGGCCTTCCCTGGGAATCTGTGCTCCCGGACAAGCTCCCTGGGTGATGCTTAGATACAATAAAGCCTGAAAACTGCCTTAAACAAGTCGTTTTACCTCTCCGGAGATCCACTGGTAGATCAAAGGTTTATCAAAACTCCTTTTCCAGGTCAGACCTTGTAGAGATGCCCCCACGCTTTGGGGTGAGGTGACCGGGACATACAGGAGACCTGTCGCAGGCTCCCTTCTCCCACGCCAGCCAGCACAGCCAGCACGCTGCTGAGCCCTGATGGCAGGACAGCACAGGGCCATGAGTCTCACCAGTGGCTGCCAGTCTTGCAGATGATTCAGATGTTTCTGGAACTTCAGTAGAGGGGCTTTAGGCAGCCAGTAAACGACGCCCCAGTTACCCCACCTGAGTTTGTTCAAACTGATAGAAGCAGGAGTCCAAGAGAGGGAGGTAAACGTTACAGCTTTCTCACTGACAGGCTGTTGAAGTATGTGTGGTCAGATCTGCAGCCAAGTGGGCCTGTTGGTCCTGCTCCGGATTTAGGCAGACTCCTCCACCAGTTCTAGGCAGACCTAGGTGACCACAGGGTCATCTGCAGGCAGAAGCCGCCCATCACAAGGAAGAGAGAGACCGGAATCCACCCGTTCTTCAGGCAGGTGGGACCAAAGAGGATCAAAGGGGCCAAGTCAGTCTCAGGCCCTGCTGGTAAATTGCCCGCACAGGAGCCAGGAGGAGCAAAGAAGCTAATTAGCGTCAGGCCGCTACAGCCCCCAACCTGCTGCCCATCAGAATCACCTGGGGAGCTTTTAAATGCCATCGATTCCCCGGGCTCCATCGCAGACCAATTAAATCAGAATTGTGGAGGTGGGGAGGTGCTGGTAGGGGAGTTATGGGCCAGGTGATTCTAATAGACAGCAGGGTTAAGAGAAGCACTTCTACCTGAAGCCTGTCCACGTAGAGATAGGCAGCTTGAGGGAATAAGGACGTCTAACACACAAGCACCTCCAAGGAGCTCTGGTCAAGCCGTATCTAAAACGCCTTCCTTGGCTACACTTCTTTAAACGCTAAAATTCCAAATCCTCAGGCATTTCATAAATACCACAGCCCTTTCTTTTCTCCCATAGCATGTAGAATTCCAGAAACTAACAAGGCCAAACAAAGGCCAAACTTCCGCTTGTGAATAGCTTTAGATACAAGGGAACTTGGTTTGAATTCTCATGTTTAGCACAGAAATCCAAACTTGTTAAAAAGCATTCTCTAAGCTGAAAGTCAAATCCACAAAGGTGTTCTGAAGCTTTATCACATGATATCTTTTGTAGGATATGTCTGAAAAAAAAATGGAAGAAAAATTACTGAAGCTTTCAAGCAAATTAGAGAATTTCATTAACAGGCAGAAACAGGAAGCAGATCTAAACAAAGTAAAGCATATAGAAAATGAACTGTCCAAAAAGATGAACCAACTGGAAAAGCACATCTGGGGTGAATTAGAGAAAATGCAGAATGAATATCAATCAGGTGAGCAGATACCTTTGATTAAGTAAAGAACGTCAGTCCTTTCCTATCCAGTCCCTCAGGGTTTTCTACTTTGAGCTAATGGCCAGGGAGCAATCTTGTCATTAGCGAAGTGACATCCTTTGTATTTAATCCAGCTTTCCTAAATATCCCATAGAATGTCAGCATACCACCAGAAGGTGGGTGAATATGTAGATTCCCTTTCTTATTCACACTTGGCAGTGTCACAGGCTTGCCATTGCTGTGAGATTTTTTTTTAACCAAGATCATAGAATCATAAAACTGTTAGATTTGGAAAGTCCTTGGAGATCATCAAGACCTGATTTGTGGGTATATCATGAAACTAGGAGCCTAAATCAAATGTCCCTCATTGAACTGCAGGTAATGAGCCTGGATAGTTGTCAAACTGGAGACCTGACCTTTAGAAGTAAGAAAGAGAGATGAATGAACAAAGTCCAGTATAATGACTGCTTTTCTTCTTAAGAGGCTAATGGCAGCAGTGTCAAGCTGAGCTAACATCAAAGAGGATTAATTTGAAAGGCTCATCTAATTTGTCAAAGGGAAGGACGGGGGTTGGAGAGGGTGGGGGGGACAAGTGCTATGCAGCAACCATGTGCCCCGGGCCACAATTCTGAGAGAATTACCACGAATCAGAAGGTTCCTTTACGAGAGACAGCCCCAACTCATTCTCTGTCCTCTAGATCTCAGAAAAATTCATGGAAATGGTCCTGTATGGAGATGCCTTGGAGGTGTCTTAGAAAGATATGGTCTCAATCTGCCAGATGTTCCAAGCATATAAGGAATATTTCCTGCCTAGAAATCAGACCCTCGCCACCCTTCCCCACCAACTTCCACCACCAAATCAAAAGAATGAATTATCTGGCCAGGAATCCTGCCCCAAACTTAACTTAACCATTCTTTCAGGGCCCTGCTTGTTACTTAGCTACCAGAAGTTGAATTTACTCATTCTAGTACAACCCCAGGATGAACTGAAGATCAATTTGCAATCTACATGTTTCTGCGTTTTACTGTGAGTTTAGCAAATGAGGACTCCCAACTAATAGTTTGCTCTTTTATGCCTTTAATAAAAATGTGTTGAGAAATGACCCTGTGAAAGCCTCCAGTGAATAAGATATGGGCTGTACCCTACGAAGCTTGAGGTCTGGTAGGCTGTGGTCATGAGTGGCTAGACTTGCATAAGAGAGATACAAAGTGCTGGCGCCAGGGGCAGGGCAGCAGCCAGCGAGGGACCATTCCTTAGGTCCTTCAAACAGGTTGCTTTCAGGTTTAAAATCTCATGTGGCCTTTACCTTCAATTTGGTAACAAGAATAAAAAGAACATCCAAATTTCTTGTCAAAGTGTATAGAAAGAAGATATTTTAAATTCCTCTCTTGAAATACAGAATTATTTCATTATGCAATATATTGGGATGGAGGGGAAGGACAGGAATTGAATTTTCACAATGAAGCCAGATATAAGTTGAAACACTGTTGCTAATGCATCTTCATGACATACAAGAAATAAATTATTGTACATTTTTAGACTGGTCTTAATGGAATTTAATATGCTTTGAATTAAACAATGATCAATTATGGCAGGACTGCTGATTAGCAACTTTTGTTAAAACGTTTAAAAGTTCCAATGCATTGTTTAGTTTCAGTATACCTATTTTCATATCCTCTTCTAGGATTTAAATCGATTCATGACTCACTCAACTCCCTCCAACGAATCCAGAAAACAAAGATGGATTTAGAGAAATATAAAGTACAGAAAGACCTAAAGAAATTGCAGCGTAAGATAGTGGAACTCCAGGAAGTATAAACTTTCCAGTCATCTTCCTTTACACCAGCCAGTGGAGTCGTTTGTTGGCAAAAGTTGGGAAGAAGAAAGCTAATATCTCTGGGATGTTTACTGCTTCTATTTCTTACCACCTTTTTAAGGAGATGAATGCACCAGGAAACCCAATAAAGCAAAGAAGCTTTATTATGTCTTCATTAATTTATTAGTGAAAAAATTAAGGAATTTCTTTCCATACATGCATTTTATATTTTTATTTGCCCACAAATCTGAATGTTGTACATAAACGAGTGAAGCAGGCCTGGTGTAATATATTAAAGAATGGCGGAAACTGTGGAAAATTGGAGACCACTTACCTGTCTAAAAATAATAGCAACTATGCAGTTCCAGTCCATTATTTACATGCATAAAATCCATTATTGCCAAAAATTTTAGTTTTCAAAAGAAACCAGAAATCTGATTTTATATGAAACCATTTATAAGCATTAGCAACTAGTGCAAAATAGTTCTTAAACTGTGAGGGAATGTCTGTAGGGCAGATACAGTCAAATGAACTGTCAGACTGCAACTTCTGATCCAGAGGTTTTAGTTTTCTAACAATCCCAATATTTATAGCAAGTCTAACTTATGCATATTTAAAATATTGATTCATTGTACTCAATATGTATCAGAAGTACGAGCAAGTAAGAGTTAACAATATAAAAGAATACAACAGTTTCCATGAAAAACATCCAACATAATTTCATCTTGGTGCTAAACTCAGAAGCACTTCAAAAACGCTAATTAATTTCCCATAAAATTAAAATATATCTAACTTTTGTAGATATAAATGTTAAATTGAGAGCCTGGTATTGGGCAGTAAAATCATGAAAAATAAAATATTCATGTCTTGCACTTTGTAGAGAAATGTGTACTCTCTTATATTATTGGAGAGTCTACAAATTGGTACAATAATTTAAAGGGCAACTTGGAAACATCTATTAACATTTTAAAATGTATATAACCTTTGACCCTGGAATTCTACTGCTAGAAATATATATTGCAGGGGGGAAAAGAATTCCAAAATGTGGAAAGATATATGAACAAGGATGCTCATTATAACACCATTTCTTATAGTAAAAAAACTGAAAACTACTGAATTAAAAGGAACTGATTGACTAAATTAATGATATCACCAACAAAAAATGCTATCCAACACTTAAAAAGTACACAGAACGATATCCAAGATATGCTGTTAAGAGAATAAAGCAAGTTGCAAAGCTAAATGGATGTGATCCCACCTGTGTCAAAAATATTTTAAAATAAGTTAAAATACACATACTACAGTATGCAAAAAAAAAAGTAAGACTTTACAACAGACTAGCAGTGACTGAATTAAGAAGAGTTTTGTTTTCTACATTAAGCAATTATTAATGCTTTTATATTATCACAATATGTTTCCAGTAAAAATGTTTTAGAAAACAACCACAACAACAAATATACTACAGGGCTCAAAGAGTAACTCTTTATAATAAACCAAATAAGTGGTTGCAGGAAGGGTTAAATTAGAAATTCACACAGATCAAGAGCCAAGTCATCTCACTCAGACCCACATTTTATTCTACCCATTTAGCAACAAAAGCTGTGATGATATACCATAGATAGGAAAAAAAAAAGATGTTGATGCATTTCTTTTCCTTGTAAGCAAAAATGCTCTAACTCGTAATTCAAATAATAGCGCAAGATCAAGGCAAAAGCTTTCCTAGAATGGTTATTTCGTATTGGTGTTGACAGGGTAAAACCATGTAGAACTGAATGTAATGCAAGCGAGTAGGGGCTCAAAGGATCCTCTGCTAGAATTCTCTTGCTTGGGATCCCAAGTTGGGGTGTTCAGAGGTTTGCAGACTCTAGATGGCCTGAGAACTATGCCTAGTGAGAAGGTGGAGACACATTTTGTAGAGCCTAAAGCCTATACAGTTTTAATTTGTTGCTGATATCCTGTCCTGATGAGTGGGCACAGTAGTATGTAGGAATATTCCTGGAAGCCATTGCTACCTCAGGACAGCAACAACTTAACTCCAGACAGAAGTGACTGTGAACAACATATTAATCTATATAACCCTCTAACCCAAATGTATCCCCAACTGAACTTCCCTTTAGTTGGATCCAAAGATGTCCACCGCCACTCCAGGGTCAACTGACATCAGCAGAAGTGGGAGTGGAAAGAGTGGTCTTAATCAATGGACTTACTGAAGTTAAAATACAAATTTTACAACACGTAAAGCTCATGTAAGTGAGGGACCCTGGAACTCAAGAGCCATCATTTCACAGTAAATTCACCTCTGCTTGGAGGACCAGCTGAGCACTGGGTTTCCCTCTTTTTACATTTATTTTGCCACAGATCCAAAAAGATGATAAAAATGAACAATTCCCCTTGAGAAGCTCAATATACATTGTGCTTTATTCTTTATCAAACACCAATACTTAATCCTCTGGGAAATGTGAGACTTCTCTCCCCACAAATACAGGAGACTGTCTGAGCATGTTCAAAGTATTTTGCTTTCCTACTGAAGATGAAGGACAAATCCCTCACCTTATGTTACCCAGGTAACTTCCTTCTTGGCCCCATTGTGAGGTGGATGTGCTCACCACCTGTGAGCCAGGACAGCAATAAGGCTCAAGGTCAAAGAAATAGCATTCCCAGAGTGCTCTGGACACGATCAGCTCTCCCCTTTTCTGCAGAAACGCACGAAACATCATCTCACTTCTATGGTGTCACCAATAATATCAGCAAGTAGCATCCAAAAACACCAAGAAGGAAAAACTGGATCTATAATATACATGCTTTTACCTTATAAATGGGGCCTCTGAACTTTTTTGAGATATTACTTTTTATATTTTCATTCATTCACGTACTAGGCACTGGGGATACAATACAGAACAAAATAATCATGGACCCTGCCCTTAGGGAACTTATAGTCTAGTGGAAAAGACCGACAATCAAACTTGCAAATACTTGGGCAAGTAAAGGGTGTGATGGGAGCACGTGGGAGAGGCATTCAGCATGAACATGGGCAAGCAGGCACAGGGCTCTTCCAGAAGAAGGGGTGTCTAAATTGAGACCTCCAAAGTATAAAGAGACGTTAGCCCAGGGGAAGGGGCTTGATTGGTAAAGGTCGGGGCTCAGGCAGATGGTGCAGCCTGAGCAAAGGCCTGGAGACCAAAAGAATGGGGCCCATGCCAGGAGCTGAAGAAGTTCAACACGGTCAGAACCTAAAGCGTGTATGGCTGAGGTGGGGGCCAGGGGAGGGGGGTCAGCAGGAAAGAGAACACTGCAGACTTTAGGGGAGTGGGGTATCTGATCACAAAGAGCTGTGTTAACTTGTGTTGAGGAACTTGGGCCTGCAACAAAAAGAATAAAATACCTAGGAAGAAACCTACCTAGGGAGACAAAAGACCTGTATGCAGAAAACTATAAGACACTGATGAAAAGAAATTAAAGGTGATACAAATAGATGGAGAGATATACCATGTTCTTGGATTGCAAGAATCAACATTGTGAAAATGACTCTACTACCCAAAGCAATCTACAGATTCAATGCAATCCCTATCAAATTGCCAATGGCATTTTCCACAGAACTAGAACAAAAAATTTCACAATTTGTATGGAAACACAAAAGACCCCCAATAGCCAAAGCAATCTTGAGAAAGAAAAACGGAGCTGGAGGAATCAGGCTCCCTGACTTCAGACTATACTACAAAGCTACAGTAATCAAGACAGTATGGTACTGCCACAAAAACAGAAATATAGATCAATGGAACAGGATAGAAAGCCCAGAGATAAACCCATGCACATATGGTCACCTTATCTTTGATAAAGAAGGCGAGAATATACAATGGCGAAAAGACAGCCTCTTCAATAAGTGGTGCTGGGAAAACTGGACAGCTACGTGTAAAAGAATGAAATTAGAACACTCCATAAAGGGCATTTTGTAAATTAAAATAAAATAGGAAAATGTGCTTTCATGTCTTAAAATCTGAAATTCTGAAATTATACCTGATATCGATACTATAAAGAAAACAAAACAGCCATTTCTTTTTTTTTATTTAAGGAAGTTCATCTTTTCATCATGATTGAAGGAACTGCATGACCAGTTAAATATTGTCAGCACTATTTTCCAAAATTTTTCATTAATGTTTTACATGCAACCTTACACCTGAGTGTTCTGAATTACATAAACATATCCATTAGCAGTCTAAGATTCACCTAACATCTTCTTCAACAGAATCCAAGATGAACCACTAGTAAAACAGATTATAAGATTATCTGGATTTTAGATGAGTTGGTCTGCTGAACTCTAGAATTCACAGAAGGAATTAAATCTCTGAATTTGTTGTTTAACAAATACAATTCTGCATTGTGCTAATCTCCTTTTGCATATTATTTAGCAAATGGCTATTAAGGCTTTATTGTAAGGGATTACCAAAAAACAGTCCAATGGTGAACCATGCAAGATAGAGAAAATAATGATTTACAAATAACTAATGAACAACTAAGGGAACCATGGTTTTTCCTTTCATTATAGACTTCTCAAAATCAAAGATATTTTTCAAATTAAAGTTATATTAAGAGTTTATGGAAAATTATACCCCTAGCTTAAGAACTTAAACATCTTTATATTTAAAAAAGGAATGGATGATTATAACTATAGTTTTTTAAATGTTGCTTTGGGGAAAAGTCTTGATTCTTTGTTTCATTCTCTCTAATAGCTTTTTCTTTGCTTGCTTACTATAAAATAAAGCATTGTTATTGTGAGGACAATTTCTGATTCAGTTCCAGTGCTCTTGTATCTCCATGAGTTTTGGCATTGTTTACCAGCACCTGTGGGAAATTATACACAGGAAATGTTAGTATTTTCTTTATTAACAATACCTACATTTAAAGTCATAGAAGTCAAGTAAGCCAAAGGGCAGCAGGCAATATCAAACTACACAAAAGTGACTATGTGCAAACTTTCTGTCATTTTTGCTGAAATAAACTGTTCTAACAAAGCTAACATCAGAGATAAGCACAATTTACTCAAATGCTCAACAGTACAGATGTCAACATTTTGATTGTTACCACCGCCAGCACTGCATAAAGTTAAAGGTTTTGTTTGGAGGCTTTGGTTTACAATACTGTCACCTTTAAACCCTCACCCCAAAAGACCATTTTATGCATAGAATTGTTCAAATGACATTGCTCTCCTTTAAAACCACAGCTTAGGATCAAGGCTTGGGTTCTAAGCTCTATTAAGAACCTTTCCATAAGTTTCATCAGTTCCACAAACTAGAAGCTTTAATTTTAGTTTATCATTTGATTACTAAAACATTTTTTGGTTGTTCATTTTCAAACACTGTGAAGGATCCGAGATGTTGCTCTATCTGCAAGCTAACAAGTTAGCCTGTCACAGTTTCATGATGGGACACCTGGGTCAGAGACAAATGTCTTTATCATTCATGGTGTAGCAAACGACATGAGTATCAACATATTTGCATCTGTTCCCCTCCTAAGTCTCAAAGGGGTGACATGGATGGATGCATATAGTTTCCCACATACACAGTGGGTTGACAAAAGGGGAACCTTAGATTTAAGCCTAGGCACCTAGGAGACTTGAATCTTTTATAATTGGCAGTAAACATGCCTATTCCTTGCTCTGGAGGGAGACACTTATCTCCATCGCCCAAGGCTGGGGGTGTTTAAAAAAGGCTTCTCATTAATTTTCATTGTTTTTAAAACTCTTGGCTGAAGTTATAAGAATTTTAACTCAGTACATGTCATACAGACTCTACCTTTTTAAAAAGAATACACACACACACACATACATTTGACCCTTGAACAACATGCGGATTAGGGATGAAGACCCTCTACATGCTCAAAAATCCATATATAACTTATAGTCAGCCACCCAAATAGGCAGTTCCTTGGTATCCATGGATTCAACTAATCAAGGATCGTGTAGTACTGTAGTATTTACTATCAAAAAAAAAAAATCCAAGTGTAAGGGGACCCACACCATTTATTTAAACCTGCATTCTTCAAGAGTCAACTGTACATGTTTATATATTTAGAAACCAGACCCATCCCACGAGAAGTGGAGTAGAAATTGTCATATGAATTTTACAGAAAAGACAATAAGAAGTAAAATAATCTTTCCAAAGATAATATGAACATTCCATTAATTTCTGCTACTTCTAAACCTATCCTATCTACCTATTTGCCTCCACTGCAATGGTCATAAGAAATACTACAACCAGAACCCAGAGCCTTCATCTATCTTTTCTTATGCTACATAGCACATCAGGAGAATATATTTCCTACAGGTTAAATCAGTGGTTCTCAACCAGGGGTGATTACACCTCAGATATTATTTGGCAATGTCTAGAAGACATTTTCAGTTGTTATAAGTGGGGTGGAGGAAGGAGGACAATGCTACTGGCATCTAGTGGTTAGAGTGGTTAGGGATGCTATTAGACATCCTACAACGCACAGGAAAGCAACCCTTAGCCCTCACCCAACAAAGGTCCAAGATTAATAACTTTAATACAATCAATGCCTTACATCAATGAGCTCGTAGTCATTTTTGGCATGTAAGTGTCTCAGAAGGTACCAACGTGCTGTTGAAACAATAGATTTGGGATACCCAGGCTGATACACCACTCTCTCTAAAAGTCGCCGTGTCTCTCTGGGGAAAAGATATTTACTTTCAGTCCAAAGCATATAAATTAATATAAGATATTTCATATACTAGCCTCAAACACACATTATCTTTCTCATTCTTTTGCAGACAACGTGCTGATTACTTCATGAATTCTTTCATCCTTGTAATGAAAAAGATAGTAATAATGGTTAACATTTACTAAGTATTTATTATGTGCTACGTAGTATGCCAAGTGTTTTACTCATATGGTCACATTTAACATTCACAACCTTATAATGTAGGCTGCTGCTATTATTCTCATTTTACAAATAAGTAAATTAAGGCTCTTTCCAAATAGAATGGGAAAATGACCCCTATTTCATGAGCACTTCTGACTACTCTACTTCTAATCCCTCTTGAAGGTAGACAGAAAATAAATAATGCAAAGATAATACAGAGTGGAACAAGAAGAAATATTTAACATCTACACTAGAGGCTAAGTGTATAATATCAGGCTTTTAGTATATATTTTTAAGAACGTGTACAATATATGAACCTATGTAATAACAGGCTGATTTACAGTTGTGTTCTAATTTTTTCTTTCCAAATTTACTAACATCTATGGCTCTAAACACTTCTGTATGGGTAGAAACAACACAAATTGTGGTAACTTCAGAACTGCTGAATAGGAAGATTTTGTAGGTAGCAACTGGTTTGAAGTAGGAGCTAAAGAAGAACATGCCCTGAAGATGCTTTTACATAGGAATCACATAGTAAAGCACACTGCTTTTTCTTAGGCGGTATGTTTATTTGAGCTGATTTTGGGTGGTGATAAAAATTATGGGAGGTGCTAACAGAGATTACAGGCAATCGGGGGTTAAGGCTCTCTAAGTCATGTATACTGAGCTGCGGCAGAAAGAGTTCATTAGGAAGTTCACATTATAGCCTAAAACATTTCTTGGTGAAATTAGTCATATAAGAAGTGGCAAAAATAAATAAATATCAGTAAATGATGCTGGAATTGCTAATTAGTCATAGGTCTTATCTCTTCCTTCACTCCTATTTTGTGGTATTGATGTGACCTTTGCCACACATTTATATGTGTTAAGCTCTATGTCTACAATGCTTATTCTGTTTCAGCAATATATGCTCCTAAACCATTGTTTCACTTATGCTTTGTATTATGTGTGATATCCATTAGAGCTAAATATTCTCAGAATTCAAAAATATTCTTGCCTGTTTTTTCATCCATATGACTTTTAAGTAATTTTCTTCAAATTTATTTCTGACCTCATCTCTGCTTCCAATAAAAAGACTGTTAAAATTTAAATTTTATAACTTAAAATTTTTATATTTAAATCTGTAAAGCTTCTAGATTTTCTAGATATAAAAACCACATTATTTATAATATCTCTGCCTTTTTAATATTTATTACTGTTTTTCATAGCTTATTGCCTTGCAGGAATTTATGTCAATCTAGCCTTCAACTTGAGCCTTTTGGGTTTTGTTTGTTTCTAGAATCCACATTTACATTGTTGGCTCATCCTAAAACAGTGAAGAGCAAAAATTCCAAGGCCTTCTTCACTCAAAATGCTGTCATGCAAATCTCTCATATTCTATATCTGGGTACCAAATCACTTTTTTTAAGTAAGACTTTATTTTCTTCCTTACTGGGTTACTAGAACCAGCCTTTCCAAAGTAGAAACATATATATGAATAATATCAAAGTTTGTTAAACTAATTCTAAACCTTTGTGGTTTTTTTTGTTTTTTTTTTAAACCTTTGTTTTGTAGAAGGATTAAAAGTGAAGAATCACTTTGAAGAAAAAAATGAACAAAGATTCTTCATACCTTGCTCCCATTTTGCGTTTGAATTGTAACAAAGCTTGTAAAAGGACAGCAAGCGGACAAAAGCAAAGTTTCAAGGCCTCAGTTGTAGCTTCTTGAACCAAGGATGGCCAGTGATCACTGGAAATATTAGCCTATAAAAATAAAATACAAATATTAAATCATTAAACATTTGACGCGTTTATTTTTTAAATAAATTTATTTATTTATTTTTGGCCGCACTGGGTCTTCGTTGCTGCATGTGGGTTTTCTCTACTTGCAGTGAGCAGGGGCTACTCTTTGCTGCGGTGCATGGGCTTCTCATTGCGGTGGCTTCTCCTGTTGCGGAGCACAGGCTCAAGGCGCACGGGCTTCAGTAGTTGTGGCACACAGACTCAGTAGTTGTGGCTCACAGGCTCAGTTGCTCTGCAGCATGTGGGATCTTTCTGGACCAGGGATCGAACCCATGTCCCCTGCATTGGCAGGTGGATTCTTAACCACTGTGCCACCAGGGAAGTTCTGACATGTTTACTTTAAAAAATGTTATCAGCTCTTATTTGTTGACTGCCTACTTGTCTAAGTTGCCATGTAAATGCTACAGGGATAACAATTCTTCAAAATGATTAAAATCTGATTCCTGCCCTTATGCAACTACAAAACAAGGCTGACAGGGATTAAGGAAGGTTTCAAAAAGGAGATATCACTTTAAAAACACTAAAATATTTGCTAAAAGAAAATGCACTATTCTATTACATGGGTGAATGAAATCTATCAATTACTAAGCCTCTGGTCTACCAAATATACAAAACTCAATTTAACGTGATTCTTTAATTGGTAGTGTATGAGTTCCACATTTCAAAAATTATCTAAGGAGAGAAGAAAGACTGAAATGAAATATGTTAATAAAATCCCAATATAGGAAAAAAGGTGCAAAGCAGATCAGAGATAAATCAAAGTCATCAATTCTGAAAAACATTTTAAGAATTTCACTTTATGGGGAAAATGTTAAGATATCTATACATTACTTAGGTTGCAAACTTTAGTTTGTTATAGTATGTACTGACTCAGAAAGAATATAGATAAGTAGTTCCAAAGAAACAGTAACTGCAAATAAAATGGTGAACACTCTACTGAATTACATAAGGAAAAAAATGTATTTAAAATCTTTCATTGAAAACCTCAAATTGTAACCAAGAATTCATAATTACAGGTATCTAGAATACACATTTTAATAAAGTCAATATAATGAGTGAATACACAGTCACTTTCAAACACTAAATTATTTTTTTAAATGTTAGAGCAATAAACTCTGAGTTCAGCACAGGCAAGAGTAATTTGTGTAATCAAGGAAGAGGAAGCCATAGGGATAATGAATATGAAAACAGAGATCAGAGATAATGAGGCATCCTCCATAAAGACGGGAGCAATGGCACCTTGGGTACATCTGGAAAAGAATGTAAGGCAAAGCCCATACTAATAAAATTACTCCTAATATATTTTTAAAAACTAACAACACAAAACTCTCACTGGTTGCTTTTATAATGCACTCTTTAAATTCCAAGAATTCATATAAAGTATCCCGTAAGTTTAGCCCATATTATGATATAACAGTTTCTATATGTAACTGGTATACTAAACAATGTGATTAGAAAAATAAGTATATTTTTGTCTCCCATTATGTTTTTAAAATTTATTATATAAGGGAGACTTTTCCTCATATAATAAGGATGTAAATTACAGTAGGTCCCATGACTCTGACATCCATTCACAAACACCGTCTTAACTAGAATGTTCTCTTTTCAATACTTCAATCTTCTTTCAAAGGTAATATTTACATCCCACTCCCATCTCCTCAGCTCCCAGCTAGGGTATGCTTACAGGGAGCAGCACATGGCTTGTTCCTCCGCCCAACACTCCCACCTTTTCTTACTAACTGTAGTTTCAGGAACCAACTGAAATATCAGAAGTTTGACTGATGCCATCATAAGATGATGCTCTTTAGGCCTGACAGATATTTAAAGATCTTTTTCTCATCCAGACTTTCCTAGCTTTATCAGAGACTCTCAACTTTACGCATAGTCTCTTATTGCAGGACCAGCTATGAAATCTGTGGGGCTCAATGTCAAAAAACAAAAACAAAAACAAAAACATGCAGGGTCCTTTGTTACAAAATGATTAATTTCAAGATGGCGGTTGCAGAGCGTTAAACCCAGTGTGGAGGCCTATGCAGGTGCACAGGTAGGATGCACACCCACGAAGCAGTCCTGCTCAGCTGCAGTTCCACTAACCTGGGTGAATGAACTATTCCACTTACTCTCTTCACATGCTATGGCAATCTGGAAACCTTTAGCTTCCTTTCTGCTAGATCCCATCATTCCTCTAGGTGGCTCTACATGTCAGGATCTAAGATAATTCCCATGGCAGTCCACTATCTCAGCTGGCATCACTCATTCCTGGCCCTAACAAGCTCTAGGAGCACTGCTGACCCCACGCTGCAGCAACCCTCCTTCACAAGACGGAGGGCATCTTGTACCCAAACATTCACTCCTACCCACTTTTGGGATTCACCCACTGCTGACCACTCTGTCCCAGAAGCATGCAGTCACTTTCTAAAACATGAGCAACTCTTCCCAGCAGGTGGAGAGCCAAAGCTTCCGAGGCATGTGTCAGATACCTGTCCATGTGCTTCTAGACGTGTGCCTCCCGGACCTCAGAGGTCACACATCAAAGCCTCGCTCTCTCTGGCAGCGAGACTCCCTTCCTCTGGTGGGCACCTGTGTGTGGAAACGTGCCAGGGGGACGACAGGGGAGGCAACAGCTTTCTCCAGAGAGATTTCTTCCCAATCCTCCAACTCTGCTCTTCTAATCCTTTTATAGCTTCCTTATAGGTTACTCTTCTACACACTTCAGAAATCTGTATCTTGGTCTGATATTTCTCTTTGGAATCTGATATTTAATATCTCAGGGGAAACTTTCAGTTTAATAGCCTTTTCATATATTATTACACATACAATAGCTTCTCTTAAAACAGTCTAATTTTAATATACCCATCCTCTGCACACTGCCAGCTCTTTACCAGAGAAATATGACATCTCCTTATAATAATTGCTGGGTATCAAATCTTATAACAAGCAAATTAGATGTGGATGGTGCTTTAAAGTTTACAAAGGCATTTGTAATGTTAACTTCATTTGATATTCCTAATACCTAGGCGAAGTAGGTATTACTACCTCCACTATTACCAAAAAAGGTTGGGGGAGCTCTAGACAGCTTAATTGGCTGAAGTTTTCACAGGTTGTAACTGGTAGAACCAGAACCAAGGCTCTTATAGAAAACACTTTTGTGGTGGTAGTAGTGGTGGGGCAATGGGGGCAGGTATACCTGGGTATTACTAAATTGTAAGCTAATTTTCCCATCTGTAAAATAAGGTTCTTATGAATATTAATGAAGTTAATATGTATAAAGCACTGTAACAGAACCTAGCACAGGCTAAGTGTTCTGTATGTTTGCTATTATTATTGCTATTTTTATTTTATTTCAGGGCAGATTTAATTTCCCAGCATGAAGAACAAACAAACAAAAAACCACATCACTAATAATATTTAACTAACAAATAATAAGTTAGACTAAAAGGGTATCGACTTCTCCAGTTCACATATTCAAGAGCATTTATAGGTGCTACATGTGGCTTCCATAGCCCACCGACTGCCAATGTCACAAAGACTTTTGTTAAATATAAACATGAGACAAACAAAACAAAATGTTTGGTGATCTAGAATTACCATTAACCACCATTTCTTTCCAGCCAAATCATCTCAAATTTGACTACCATTAGTCTAGTCATTCAAAAACCATTGGTGGAGGAGCTCCTATATATAAGGCAGAGTGGTAAAGCAAAGATGCAAAGATGAACAAAACATGGCCCCAACCTAAGGAACTCTGAAACGTGCTCCACAGTAATAGCACCAAAGCTGAATAAATTTCCTAATTCTTATATTTCTTTGGCAAAATGTCTAGTTGAAGCAAGTAAATAACGTTGACAATGGACTATTATGGCAAAAGCATGAGTTAATTCAGGCCTGTCTAGGTAATTTCTTCCAAAGCAAAAAATGACATTTTATCTTTTAATTACAGAAATAACATGCATATGATAAAAAATTCAAACACTATCAAAGGATATAAAATGAAAAATTCTCCTCCACTATCCCTTAAAGACCCCTAGGTACTATCCTCCAGAATAACTGCCATTAAATTTCCTTTGTATCTTCTTGTATCTTTCCATGTGCCTATTAGCGTGCACACATGTACACACACACACACACACACGATGTAGAGATATATATTCTTAAAAATTCATACCACACACATATACACTCAAATAGCATATCATACACACTGTTCTGGAGTTTGCTCCTCCATGCAGCCACTTAAATATTTATCTTGAAAAGTTTTCCACACTAGTATATAAGACTTCTAGATTAATATACCTACCTTGGTATCAGAAAACATATCAAGTCAAAAATTACTAGAAATTCCTCTTACAGAATGTCAAATTGAACTAAGAAATGACTAAAATGTTAATTATTGGTATCTTTGTCACTGATGAGTAGCTGGGTTAATTCTAACTTAAATCACCAAGAAACAAAAATGTATATTCTGCCATAATTCAACTTTTAAAATTGCAATCTTTGTTTTTTCCCCCTAAACACTGACAGTGTCCTGCTAGAGTCTATAGGTTTATGTTATGTTACTCTTATGTCCATCAAAAAGCCCAAATACAAAGTCTATGAGGAGACCACACTAGAAGGTGATGAAACTATAGGAACTCAATGGAATATCACTATGTAAAAAACTTTTATCTTAAAGAAAAATAAAAGAGTCAACTTTTCACATCATAATTATAACATGATCTTACCATGCAGACTTCTAATGCAAGCAGTGCTAGTCTCAACAGGCTTGAGAGTTTCCCACTCCAGCTACCCTGTTGGGATGCTACTTGTAGACTCTTCCTATAACACATCTCTGCAGCACCCATCATTCCTTGGGACTGATATATGTGTGCCAGCCACTGAGGAACAGCAAGAGAAAAGGACCCAAAAGATTTTAGTTTCGTACACAGTCTACTTCCAACAAATTCAATAAACTTTGATGAAACTAAATTTTTAATTTAATTATTGATAAATTTTGTGCCTCCAAAACAAAAATCACAGGTCAAAAAAGGGGTAGCCATCTTGCCCATTCTACTGGCAACAGCCACATCCAGTCTGAAGCCTTAAAAAGTCTCCCAAGATGGCAAGTCAGGAACAAAATCAAAATGCAATATAATTTTTTATACATTACAGATGTAACATTTGAAAATCAATGCAATCTACCACATTAACAGAATAAAGAAGCATTCTCATAGATGGCCCCCACCCCAAATCCACTCATTCATGATAAAAAACAAATCTCTCTTGACAAACTCAGAAAAGGATTTCCTTAATCTGAAACATAATTTGGACAGCCATTTTAGAATCTGATAAATACCTACAAAAACCTAAAGCAAAAATTATAATTATGAAATCACAAATGTTTTCTATCTGAGGTAGAGAATAAGACAAGAATGTTCCCTTATCACCACTCTGCTTAACACTGTAATTGAGGCTCTATAAACAGTGCAATAAGGCAAGAAAAAAATTTAACATAAAAATATTAGAAAAAAAAAGTAAAACTTCATTATTTCTAAAGGACGTAATTGTGTATACAGAAAACCCAAAACCATTTCAAAAGAATAAGTGAATTTAGCAAGGTTTCTGGAAGGTCAGTATATAAAAATCAACGCTATTTCTAAATGTTTGACACCAACATACAGAAAAAAATACCACTTGCAATGGAACAACAAAAAAAATCAACTACCCGGAAATAAATTTAACACAAAAATGTAAAAGACCTCTATTGCAAAAATTTTAAAACACTGCTGAGAGAAATTCAGAGCTTAAACAAGGAGGAATATAACATTTATGGATAGAGAAACTCAATAGTAATACTTTGTCAATTCTCCCCAAATTAAACTATAGATTCATGTAATTCCAATCAAGATCTCTGTAGGACTTTTGTTTGGCGGGGAGAGTAAGGGTACTTGACAATTTACATGTAAATGCAAAACACCTAAAGTGACTGAGACACACTTGAAGGAAAACAAGAAAGTTGGAGGTCTTAATATTACTTCCACATACCAAAACTACTTATAAAACTATAAGCAAGAATAAACAAATAGATCAATGAAAAAGAAGGAAAAGAACAGGGAGCCTTAAAAGACCCAGTCACCTGATTTATGACAAAAGCATCACTACAATTTAGTGGGGACATAATGGTCTTTTCAAAGGATGGTACTGGGACAATTACACATCCATATGGAAAAAAATGAACCTTGACCCTGCAACACTCACAAAAATTAATCCAGTATGGATCATAGACCTACATGTGAAAGGTAAAACAACAGTTTCTAAAGAAAAACAGAAAAATATCTTCATAAACTTGGAGTAAGAGTTCTTGAGTAGAACACCTCAATAACGCATTAGCCATTAAAAAAATGATAAATTAGACTTCATTAAGATTAAGAACTATTCATCAAAAAATAATATTAAGAAAATGTTAAGCCAAGGTGCAGATGTGAGAAAATATCTGCAATACAGATATCCAAAAATGTGTCTGTATCCAGAAAATATGATTCCAACAATTCAGTAAGAAAACAGCATATGAAAAACTACAGTAAAGAAAAGGTAATTTAAAAAGAGGAAATCCAAAGATCCAATAAGTATATGAAAAGTGGCTCAACAGCATTTGTCATCAGGTAAATTCAAATTAAAACCACCACAAGATACTATTACCTACATATCCTTTGGAAAGGGAAAACAATAACCACGATCTGGCAATATCAGCAATTGGAATGTTCATAATTTGCTGGTGGGAATGTAAACTGGACATCCATTTAAAAAAACCATTTGACAGAATCTACTAAAGTCAATATACACATACTCTATCACCCAACAAAAGGCATATCCCAGAATGGACACAGCACCATTAATCATAATAGCCAAAACCTGGAAACACAGTTGACCCATGAACAACACGGATGTAACTTATAGTCAACCTCCGTATCCATGGTTCCGAGGATTGAACCAACCATGGACTATTGAAAAATATCCATTTATTAGTTGATCCGTGCAGTCGTGCAGTTCAAACCCATTATGTTCAAGGGTCAACTGTAATCCAAACAGTAAAAGGGATATTTTACAGTATATTCATAAAAATAAATGAAAAAAAACTATGGCTTCATGAATTTCAACTAAATGAAACAACTAAATGAATTTCACTGACGTGATGTTGAGTAAAACCAGATACAAAGTGATACTCCATTTATATCAAGTTCAAAAACAGGCAAAATTAGATAGAAGTGATAGAAGACAGAATAGTGTTCCCCTTTTCTTTTGGACGTAGGGGGCGATCACAAAGGGAGAGTATGGGGAAGGCAGCTAGGCTGCAGAAAATGTTCTATATCTTGATATAGGTCGTGGTTAAAAAGGTACATACATATAATGAGTATAAGATTTTTACACTCTTTTCTTTGTGAATTATATCACAGTATAAAAGAAAACACATATACTATCTCTAAGACTTTACCTACTGTATAATTTATCCTTTAATTTTCCCTTTTAGTTTGACAAGGTGTTTTTCCCCTTGATAAAGAACATGAGATCATCAATATCCAGTTGACCTTAGAATTAAAGTATCTTAACTCTCATATGGCAAATTTACTCTGAGAGGGAAAAAAGCACCATATTTCTTCAAGGATTAGAGTAAACAAAGTGGCTTAACTTGCATAGTCCAACTATTTTACACCATTAGATAATCTTTTTAAGCAGGACATCAAAACTGTTGACATAACAAAAGATCAAAATGAAGAACTGTAGTAAAATAGGCTTCTGTAAAACCTATATCAAAAAGTCCCTTGAGACTATCTTGTGGTACAGAAAGAACTATAACAAATTGAGTAAAGTAATTATATGCTTTTTGTATTTTACTATCAATTAGAATAAAGTACACAGTGATCATTATGTATTTGTCCTTGTGGTAAGCAGAGCCAGCTAAAAGGGCAGACAGTCTATTGATTGAGGCATCAGTCCTGAAAAGAACTATTTCTAAAGGCACTAAAAACCCATTAAAATCTTGGATATAGGTTACCTGTAAAGTAGCTAAGGAAAAACTACACACATCCCCTCTAAAGACAGAGTTAAACACCATTATGGTAACTTTATTATAAAATGTTTGTAACACTTAGCTCTCTTACACCAATCCTATGTAAAAGACAGTATTTTCAACACTATTTTAAATGGAGAAAATTTACAATCAACAATGTTAAAAGCTTCGAAGCCGTGCAGCAGCAGATTCTAAATGAATATTCAACTTCCTTAGTTTCTCTAACCACAATACCCTTTAAAGCCTGAAAATGAGAGATATACAATGAATCTAAAGGCAAGACAAAAATGTAGCATACCCCTGACCTCATTTAATATCACAGAGCATTTTAATTCAGGACTCACATAAGAAAAGAGAGAATTTATTTACCTGCCAAGCTGGAACAGAGGTTGAGTTGGACATGACTGTTTTTTGCAGCTCTTCAAGTACAGCATCTGGGAGAGGTTTTTGTGACTCTAGGAGTGGTTTACATTGAACTTGTCTCAAAAGTAAGATAACAGCTGGCTGATCAGGGTTACTTTTTAAATTCTAAAAATCAAACCCCAAACAGAAATACATCAAACAGGTTCTTAAGTGTTAAATGTAAAAGGCAAATAAGCTATTCTCCATATTGAAAAAAAACCCCTGACTTTAACCTTTTCTTATTAAAAAGTAAACAACAGCAAAAGTCAACAGAACACTGAACATCTTGGGAATACCAAACTCTACACTTAAATAAGCTCTAAAATCAGTAATGCTATTACTGTAGCTATAAGTTGTTAATCTTAGATTTAGTATGTCCCTTTGACTTGGTTTATTCTTAAGTGATATCTTGAAAAATTTAGGTACTACATATAAACAGCTGAACTAAGAAAACATAAAATTAACAGTGAAAGCTAAAACTAATCCTTATTGGAAGAAACTTAACTTTTTTTTTTTTAATTAATTAATTTATTTATTTTTGGCTGTGTTGGGTCTTCGTTTCTGTGCGAGGGCTTTCTCTAGTTGTGGCAAGCGGGGGCCACTCTTCATTGTGATGCACGGGCCTCTCACTGTCGCGGCCTCTCTTGTTGCGGAGCACAGGCTCCAGAGGCGCAGGCTCAGTAGTTGTGGCTCATGGGCCTAGTTGCTCCACGGTATGTGGGATCTTCCCAGACCAGGGCTCGAACCCGTGTCCCCTGCATTGGCAGGCAGACTCTCAACCACTGTGCCACCAGGGAAGCCCAAACTTAACTTTTTTTAAGAGGGAAAGAGTTATAAATTGTTTCCTTTCTCAACCTCTTAACAAAGATACTCATTGTCCTTCCTCCAGGCACAGACTTCTTACACACTGGGAGTAAGAGAAATGACCCATTTACCCAGGCCATTTATTTATACCTTAAAACACATACACACACATATAAATGTATTGTATGTGTGTGTGTGTGTATATATATATATACATACACAATATGTGTATGTTGTATATGTGTATATGTGCGTGTATATATTCTATATGTATATACATATATACATACAATATACACATACAAGAAGAAGTTAAGGAGATTCTCTAAACAAGTCCTTCCACTATTGTTTTAAACATTTCTTTCTTTATTGCTTGTCTCTCAATGACATAATTCTTTATTTTCTATTATTAGGTCATAGTCCTAAATGTCCTTATTTCTGAAATGTGACTGCTTTCTTCTAAGTAAGAGACTGGGACATTAAAATGACAAGTAAAGGTTCATAAAAGTATCCCTTATTCTGTCAGAGGGAGCACGAATCAACTGTCAATTTATGCTTACTAAACATTCACTGTATTATACTAAACTGTCCTGAACCTAGGTGGAATTTCTTAAATAAAAGAGAAAATGTATTATTCTGATTTTCAGAGAATTCAAGGACCAAAGGGATCTTCAAAGATCCATTCTTCTCTCTCTGCAAAATTTATATTGATCTTTCAAAAAACATTTCTAGAAAGACACCACCTTCTCCCTGGTAAGCATTTATGAAAACAGATGTTTTCAGGAAAAAATGATGTTTAAAACTCCCCTTATTCATTAAATTATTTTTGAGTTGGTTTATGAAACTGATTTGTTCATTCAATAAATATTTACTGAGACCCTACTATGGGTTGGGCAAGGTGTAAGAATTTATTCACACAGCCTACAATCCAGGTAGGTAAAAACTGACTACTCAATAGTTCCCGTCACCCACTTAACAATCCCCACAGTCATTCTACATTGTTCAGAACTTTGGAAAAATGTAGGGATACTGGAAAACATAGCATTCTGAAGAGAGTAACTAGAAATCAAAGGAAAATACTGCTTCCATAATGGTGCCAAAAAAAAAAAAATAGATTAAAACCTTGAGTCTTAAGAGTCAGAAAAATGTGAGCTCAAACAGCAACTCCATCAATTTCTACCTGTGAACTCCTGTGCAAATTACTTACCCTCTTTAAGCCTTAGTTTTCTCACTTGTAAAAATGGGGATAATAATAAATACCTATGTCATAGGATTGTTGTGAAGGTCAAATACAAAGTACTAAATGTATTAACTAGCTTACAGTAATTACTCAGTTAATATTGGGTATTATTATCATCATCATCACCACCACCGCCACCACCACCACCACCAAATGCTCTTTAAGTAATGTGCATTCTATTTTTGAAGTTATTTTCCAAGTAGGATAAGAATCCATGAATCTCAATTCCATAACAATACCTTTGTGCAGAGGGCTTCAGCTTCAGCTATTCTTCTTGTGTCTATTAGACCAGTGACAGCTTGGGAGAGAGACCACTTTTCAAGAGATTGGTTGTAATTTTCAAAGAATTCTTTGTCTTTATTAAAAAAAAAGTCAATGTTACTTTTTTCTGCAATTTATAATGTGTTCTCAGAGAAGTAATCAGTTGTTAAGAAGTATTAAAATTAAATTACCATGCATATACAACTTTTACACATACCACTGGAATACCATAGACTATCTCAACATGAGACAGGTTTCTGCAAAGTTTCATAGCAGGAACATTTACAGCTGAATAACTTAAGACTTTATATACTTGTGACTTACATTAAAAAACATCACTATCTTCAGTAAAACTGAAAATACTTCATTGAAAAAAAGTGAAGATTTATTGCAATATAACTGACTTATGATAAACTGCACATATCCACATATTCAAGCTGTAAATCTGATGACTTTTGACATAAGAATATATCTGTGAACCATCACTACTATCAAGATAATACGCATACCCATCATCATGAAAAGTTTCCTCCTACTACTTTGTAATCACTTCTGTCTCCAACCCATCTCTCCTCCTTTCCTCTGTCCCCAATCACTAATCATTTTCACTCACAATAGATCAGTTTGCATTACCTAAAATTTCATATAAATGGAATCATAAAATATAAACTCTGGCATCTTTCATAGAAGCTAACGTGGTAAATTACATTCATTTTCAAATATTAAAGCAACCTTGCGTTCCTAGAATAAACCTCACTTGATCATTAAGTATTACTATCTTTTTTATGTGTTACTGGATTTGAATTGCTAAAGTTTTGTTATAAATTTCTACATCTGTAGTTCTGTAGTTTTCTTGTAATGTCTTTGTCTGGTTTTGGTATCTGCATAATGCTGATCTCACAGAAGAAGTCAGGAAGTGTTACCACCTTTTCAATTTTCTGGAAGAGTTTGTATAGAACTGGTATTATTTCTTACTTAAATGTTTGGTAGAATCCATCTGGTCCTGGAGTTTTCTTTATAAGAAGATTTTTAACTATAAATTCCGTGTCTTTAATAGATATAAAGCTATTCAGTTTATTTCTTCTTAAGTGAGCTCTGTATCTTTTAAGGAATTTATCCATTGTATCTACATCGCCAAATTTAACGGCATAAAGTTCTTCTTAAGATTCTCTTATGAGCCTTTTAATAGCTATAGTGTTGTACCTGCTTTAAATCCTGACAATGGTACTCTCTGTTATTTTCCTGATGCCTGGCTAGGTTTATCAATTTCATTGATCTTCTCAAAGAACTAGATTTTGCTTTTGCTGATTTTCTGTTTTCTATTTCATTGATCTCTACTCTATTTTCTTTTCTTCTGCTTACTTTGGATTTAATTTCCCCTTCCTTTTTCTAATTTCTCAAGGCACAGCTGAGATCATCGATTTGAGGCCCTTCTTATTTTCTAATGTGGATATATAATGCTAATATTTTCATATAAGCAGTGTTTTAGGAGTATTATAGAATTTTATATGTTGTTTTTTCATTTTCATGAAGTTCAAAATATTTTCTAATTTCCCTTCTGCCATATTCTTTGACCTGGATTATTTAGAAGTATGTTATTAAGTTTTCAAATATTTGAGAATTTTCCAGATTTTTTGGTTATTGATTTTTAAATTAATTCCATTGTATTAAGGTAACATACTTTGTATGATTTGAATCCTTTTAAATTTACTTAGACCTGTTTTATGGCTCATAATATGATATATATGGGTAAATAGTCTGTGTACACTTGACAAAAATATGCATTCTGTTGTTGTTAGGAGAATTGTTCTATAAGTTCTAACTAGGTCAAGTTAGTTGATAGTGTTTTTCAAGTTTTTAATTATATTTTTACTAATTTTCTGTCCAATTGTTCTATCAATTATCAAAAGAAGAGTGTTGAATCTCTATAATTATGAATTTATTTATCTCTCCTTTCAGTTCTATAAGTTTGTTTCATGTATTTTTCCATAATTTTTCATTTTTTCTACCTATTTTATTGGGAAATACAACACAGATTTTATGTGTTTTGAAGCTTTGCTACTGGGTGCCTAAACTGTCCTCTTGATGAATTGATTCCAATGTGAAATGACCCTCCTTATCACTGGAAACATTCTTTGCTCTGAAATCTTAATTTGTAGGAAATTAACGTGGCCACTCCAGCTGTCTTTTGGTTAGTGTTGGCATGGTATATCTTTTTCCATTCTTTTACTTTTTAGGTCATTTTTGTCTTTTTATTTGCATCTTTTTAAAATTGATGTATAGCTGATTTACAATGTTTCAGGTGTACAGCAAAGTGATTCAGTTATACATATATATAAATATATACATATAGATTCTTTTTTAGATTCTTTTCCATTATAAGTTATTACAAGATACTGAATGTAGTTCCCTGTGCTATAAAGTAGGTCCTTGCTGTTCTTCTATCTTATATATAGTACTGTGAGGTTATTTTGGTCTTTAAATATAGATTTATATTTTGTTTATGTTTCTTTTAAGCAGTATATAGTTAGCTCTTGCTTTTTTATCCAGTCTGTCAATCTGTGCCTTTTAACTGGGGTATTTAGACCATTATGCTTAACTTGATTATTGATATGGCTGGGTTTAACTCTATTGTGTTGTTTTCTCTTTATTCTATGTTCCCTTTTCCTCCTTTTTGTAGTATATAATTCCATTTTTTCTTTACTGTCTACTTTAAGGTTTAGAGTATTCATCTTTAACGTGTCACAGTCTACCTTTAAGTACAGTTGACCCTCTGTATCTATGGATATGGAACCCATGGATATGCAGAGTCAACTATTACTACATCATTTTATGTAAGGGAGTTGTGCATCGGTAGCTTTTGGTATCTGAGGAGGGAAATGAAACAAATCCCCCACAAATCCTTACGGATGACTGTAATATTACACCACTTCACTTACAGTATAAAAACTTTACAACAAAATACTTCCATTTTCCCCTCCTGGCCTCTGTGCTATTGTCATATGTGCGTTAAACAGTAAATTACATGTTAAAGAGATTTCTATCGTGTGTCACTTGTGGATCTGTTTCTATTGATTGATTCTTCTCATTATGGGTGGTATTTTCCTGCTTATTTGCATGCCTATTAAGCTTTAACTGGATACCAGACATTGTGAATTTTACCTTGCTGAATGCTGGATATTTCTGTATTCCTATAATGTTCTTGAGCTTTGTTCTGTATGCAGGTAAACTCCTTAAGCCTTGTTTTTAAGCTTTGTTAGATGAGAATATAATAGCCTTTCATGTAGGGCTAATTCTGCCTACTACCTTTTGGCAATATCCTTCTGAATTCTTTATCTTGAATATATCATGTATGAAATGCTTCTTTAAACTTACTTGAAGCAGAAACAGCAGATAACAGTGCCAAGTGTAAATCCATCCTCTTTGGCTGAGTGTTCTTCACTAGGGCCAGTTTAGCATCAGCATGACAAGCTGCCATTAGCCCAGCCCAGACAGCAGGATCACCTAAACACAGGAAATACAGTTAGGAGGCTGTCAATACCAACACGTTGCTGAAAAACTACCAAAAATGAAAGTAAGAGTTTACAAATACCAACAAATGAAATAAAATAGTATCTCCAGAAAAATTCCATTTTCTTAAAGAAAAACTAGTTCATAAGGCACATTACTATATTCATCCTTTAAGATTTGCCATTTTGGGGCTTCCCTGGTGGCGCAGTGGTTGAGAGTCCGCCTGCCGATGCAGGGGACACGGGTTCGTCCCTGGTCCGGGACGATCCCACATGCCGTGGAGCGGCTGGGCCCGTGAGCCATGGCGGCTGAGCCTGCGCGTCCGGAGCCTGTGCTCTGCAATGGGAGAGGCCACAACAGTGAGAGGCCCGCGTACCGCAACAAAAACAACAAAAAAAAAAATTGCCATTTTTTCCAAACACATCAGAGGATAAAAAATATCCTATTTAACTCTTCTTCCATGGCTGGTTACGTGAGTTGCCTAGAGTACTACGCTGTTGTGGAAAGGTCAATTATATTTACTTTCACTGAATACCAAGGGCAAGCCTCACAGAGACACTTGTGTTCATCACTGTCCCTATATTAAAGGCTCAGTCATGGGAAAAGGAAGATAACACAATTTCTCAGCTCTTAAGAAAAGTCTGAGACAAAGGAAAAGCTCAAGACAACTCCATTTTACCTATGTTCTAACAGCCAAGCATAAAAGTCACTTTATCATTCCAAGGAAGCAATTATGATTACACTGATGTATCCCTTCATCCATTTGATCTCTCCTTCCTTCCTTCACACCTTGATATAGCTTCAGGGGAAGAGGGAAAGCCCAATAGCAGTGGGTTGAGAAGGTAATAAAAGAGATTATGAGTATAGACTCCTCTTTTCAAGAAAGTTAATTGTGAAAAGAGAAAGCTGGATTGGGATTTGGAACTTAGGCTTTTTAATTTGATTGGTCTTTTGTTTCACAAATCATATTTTGCAAGTTAATATTTACATGGTTAATATTTTCAGTACTATTACCCTTAAAAAAACAAATGGATAATTTTTAAATCCTACAAGGGGTTCCAATTAACAATACAGTCATTTAAACATACTTCTTAGCTCTAGTTTTTAATTTTTTTCTTACCTAACTGCCCCATTCAATATATATCTCCTATCAAATGGCTGAAATACATGTATTTCATTTATAGACAGTCAGTATTACTGCTAATTGTACAAGAATCATTAGAAATCTTATGTAGACCAAAAATGTTTATAAAAAATTAAATACATACCTTGATGTTATAAAATAATTTCTGCCCAGATAATGCCTACCTTATTTTAAATATCATAAGACATAATTAAATCCAGAATAAGAAAACAGGGACCATTTCCTACAATTTATGGTGAGATCTGAATACTATATAATGAAAGGCAGATGACTGAATCTTAGATCTGGATTTTAGGTCTAACAATGCCACTAATTAACTGTGCAGCCGCTCTTCCTTTGGAACACATAATTCTACAAAATAAGGCATCTAAATCAGATGATGGCTCAGGTGCCCTCAGGTCTAAAATCCTATAATTCCAGTTGAAGTGGACTCAATTTTTGTGTTTGTAAGATTAAGTGAACAACTCATTTAAGGATCTTAGGGTATTCTATAGTTTAGATTTTGGGAGGGGGATGGACATTAGCTGGCAGCAATTTCTTTTGTCACAATTCAAAAGAATTGCTGTCTTCATGAACTCTTCTACAGATAACCAGCAACTCAAATTCCCTATGAAACAAAGTGATAATATAAATATTATACATATATATGTGTATACACATATATATATAATTTATACATATATATGTATTTACACATATATATAATTTATACTATATATATACTAAAAACCTAAAAAAAAATTAATATGGTTTGCTAAAAATACCTTTTAATATCACAGAAGTACTAATCTAACAGACATTGGATTTCTTTCCATTCAATTCTAAATTCCTGGGATTATATTTAAATTTCTGAAAAGATTCCTTGGAGTACCATCTATCAAAATTGTACTTTGTCTAACTAAAGATCTACAAAGGTTAGATGTACAGCTACTACACATAACTACAATTACATTCACTTTCACTGGACTCCAAAGAAGTCTCAAATAAGCACTCA
The DNA here is from genome assembly GCF_003676395.1 of Aethalodelphis obliquidens. Taxonomy (NCBI): domain Eukaryota; kingdom Metazoa; phylum Chordata; class Mammalia; order Artiodactyla; family Delphinidae; genus Aethalodelphis; species Aethalodelphis obliquidens. The sequence continues at coordinate 40,708,131 of NW_020837948.1, read as the reverse complement.
GCTTCATCAGTCAGTCCTTGTTTTAAGCTTCCTATATGACTCTGCTTCCTTGTTTATGAATTTCTCCAGATAAAATGGGAAAATCAGAAAAAATGATTAGAGAAGATCTTAGCTGGGCAATCTCACCTTTCTAAAGTGTATGCCATGTACACAATCAGAGGCTAACATCTATCATTCTAGATCCACAGTAAGAATTCTTGAGAGTAATTCTATATCTAATACTTGTTTGGGAACACCTTTAAAAATCAGAAACTTACCTAACATAGAACATAGATAAAACCAAATGTTTAGGATTTCTTTTTGTTCTAGTTCAAAAATGAAAGAAAGAATAAACAACAGGACATTGGTCTGTTTACTTGTTTTATAAAATGATCTCTGAAGTTTAGTTAGGATCCTTCTCATTTATTGTGAAGACAGTACTGAACCTGTTCTTTGTATGTTTCCCCACAGTCCCTGGCCAAAAGCAATAGCATTCTGATCCAGCAAATGTTTGAAGTGCTCTGAGGGAATATACTGTTTAAAGTTATATTTCATGTTAAAAATAATGTTATGTAAAAATACATCCCATAACCCTACTTTGTTAGACATTCCAATCCTCTATAGCATTTCTCCAGCCGTGGTAACGGAAGCATGCTGATGCAGGTTACATGCAGTTCCTCAGTGCCTTTTGTGACCAATGGCATACATACGACTCTGGTTAGAACTAAGAAATTAGTTCATGTGAGGCCAGCACCTTGGCAGTTCTAACAGTTACCATACAAGACATATCTCCACTCTTCCAGAAGTTAACTACACATAAAAATAACTAAACATGTTTATTAAATAATTTAGTAGCTATAAATAAACCTCATTAAACCAGACTGATGGAAAACAGAAATAAAACCACTTTTTGAAAATATATAATGCAGAGTTTCGATAATGGTTAATGAAGTATCTTTATATAGATATTCCTTTGAGCCTGCTTCAATAACTGATTATCTCTTAAATATCAGTAGCTGAATGCAGTAATCAAATAATATGCAAGATCTTAAAATATTTTAAAATTCCCTTCTTATTTCATAAAAATACAAACTTTGCCTCTTTAACACAAATGCAAGATGGACGGAATCCTAAATAATGAAATGGATCACATTATATTCACCTGGAGAAAGGAGAGCTGCCTTCTGAATGGCTTTTAGTGCAGTATTTTTCTCACCATCTGCTGAACTGCTTCCCACAGCCAACTGATTTACTGCAGTGTATAGTAGTGCCTTCTACAAAGAGAAAGGAAGGGTGTTAATCAATTCTCTTTATAGCTCCCTGACTTTCAAAGTGACTAAAAGTAGTACTATATTGGATATTGTATGACCCCTAAGCCTAAGAAGAAAAATTATTCATCAATAATATTATTTAACAATATTATTTAACAGTAAATAATATTATTTAACATTTCCAATGTTAAATAATAATAATATTATTTAACATTTCCTTTGAATTGGGGTAAACTAACCTTTCCATGATTTGAGTCCAGAATATAAGCCACATTTCCTGCTACCGCACCTCCCTATAATAGTAAACAAATTATTACTTATATAAATGCATAAACTTTCACAAAAAAGTAAAAATTAAGACTGATAAAATCTTTACATTAAGTCATTTGAAAGGTTCAGCTTTATCACATTTGTAACTTTTAAACTCCTTCAGTACGAACTTTAAAAAAGCAGTTTAATATTTTTATAAAAGAAAATCTTTTCTCCTATGATCAGTTCAACTCTGCTCTTTTAAAATATTCATTAAAGGTCCAAAAGTTACATGACTTTACAGTAGTAACAAACAAATATACAATTTTATAACAATATACAAGATTGTGAAATGAAGACTGAAAGAAAAAAAAGAGAGACCACAAAACTTATTTTAAGATAAACTAACATAGTTTTACTCCATGAAAATTAAGTATTTTTAAAATGTCCACAGTCCCCAATAAAATAAGTAGCTAAAGTTCAGAGCATCATGAACCTCACCACCACCACCTCAATATTCAACTCAGTACTAAATGTAAGGAAAATATACGCAGCACGATAGTTTTCATAAAGTCGATCTGAAATCCTTAATGTAAAAAAATTCAATTGGACATTTTACCTGGAAAAGAAAGTGAATTATAAGAATAACATAACAATCTATACATGTTCAAAAAAGTCCACCTCCTTCTTTGTATCTTCCATAACACCCAGAGCAGTACAACAGTACATGGAAGAAACTCCGTGTACTAGTTGTTGAATGACTAATGAAAAACTGCACTAAATAACAGAACTCCCTTGCTCTATTAGTTAATTATTTTCCAGAATGATAATGTTAATATTGATACTTTAAAATTATATTATATACCACATCGTAAGTTATTTTGTCTTTTGATAGAATTTAGAACATTACTCACCTTTGCATTTCGTTGAGTATACTGAGCAACTACTCGGGACAACAAAGACCAAAGAGCAGGATCAGCTGGGTTACTATAATGATCATCAAAAGCACAGGGCTTAGAGATGGTAGTTATTTTAATCACAAAAAGTACCCCCCCAAATCAACATTTTATTTAGTATCTAAGTTAAAAATCTTTTAGACATCTAAAACAAGTTCAAATTAATTCTCTACATGTGGTTAAAAGTGACTGAATTTTTAGAAACATACTTTATATCTCCTATATACACCTATAGTTTTTATTAAAATAAGGAAGAAAACTCAGCAATGTGATGATTACAGAGCCATGAGATCCAATTAGGAAAGGTTAAGGAAATTTTAATACATTGTGTTCAAAGAAAACACAGAGATGAGAACTGTGGAAGGAAAATAAACTACAGATGTAACACTTTACTGCTAAAAATAAATCTAATAAATAACTGCTGTTGCTAGTGATAACAGGTTTCTATTTTCCAAATTTTGAATATTAATGAATGTTTGAGTGGCCAAAAAATTCCTAAAACCATCAAACTGGACGGTATCAGATAACAAACTGACAATAACACAAACCTGAGAATTTGTAAGGGCTTTCATATTAAAACAAGATTTGGTTCAGGAGAATTTGGGGAAAATGTTTTGTGGCCAGTTACAGGTCCCGTATGAGTCCTCCATGTATAAACTGCCTTTACTCAGTATTTCTAATTTTTTTAAAAAGCTTAAAAATCTTTGTCAATTTGTCAAAAATTATATCTTAAAATTTGCATTTAATTGTATTATTAATGAAGTTTCAGATATTTTCTTGTATATTAACCATTTTTATTCCTTCATTTGTGAATAAACTTTTCATGTTCTTAAAAAAAAAAACGAGATTTGGGGCTTAATCTGAAAGATTTTCTGTTCTCTCTTTACCAACTGAATTTTTTATTTAAATTGTTAGAGGTGAAATAATGTGGAGTCAGTTACCTGATCCTATGTACAGTTTCATAAAACCACAACTTGGTTTCCAAATTTATATGCTTACCTCATTATATAGTCTTAATAAGGTCCAAACATCAAAGACAACTTCATCAAGTATAACTAGACCCCAAGTTCACAAGTACAGAATTTACCTGTGAACAGCTTTAGATGCTTGTCTCTGCACTGCCACAGTGCGACCTTGCAGTGCATAGATCGCTGAAGTAAGAAGGCACCTCTGATAATCATTGTCTTTCTGTTTGCAGTGCTTCAGTAATTCATTAAGTGCAGCTTTGGACAGTGTTGCATCCTGCATTGCCAATCCTAGAGCACACAGGGCTTGAAGGCTTTCCATGGTTGGTTCTTTTAAGATAGAGCTGTAAATATATTTTTAATTGCCTATTAGCTATGAGTACAATAGTCTGTAACTATTAAAACATACTTAACAGTTGGTAGAAAAAACAATTTACTTATAGATTCACCAAACTACAGTCCGGCTTAAAATAACTATAAAACTAAGTTCCATGGTTTCTAGGAACAGTAATTTCCCTGAATTTCTTTTTTTTTTTGGCTGTGTCAGGTCTTTAGTTATGGCGCGTGGGCTCTGTAGTTTGCGGCACGCAGGCTCAGTAGCTGTGGCGTGTGGCTTAGTTGCCCCATGGCATGTGGGATCTTAGTTCCCCAACCAGGGATCAAACCCATGTCACCTGCATTGCAGAACGGATTCTTTACCACTGGACCACCAGGGAAGTCCCGTTTCCCTGAATTTCTGAAGCAGTTAAAAAGTACCAATGGCCTTTGCAGAGCACCAATAGCCAAATTTCCTTTCTGGTCATTTTATCTACGTTTAGAAACAAATATACAGCACAGTCTCTTTGGGTCACCGTTCTAGGTAAATAATTAGAATAATTTCGCTAAAATCTTTAGTTCCAATAAAATCCTAAAAGGTATGAATAATAAAGAAAAATCCTTAACCTAAGTTCTGATTTTTATCATTCGCAAAAAGCTTTTGTCTTACTGTTCTGTGGTATTTGAAACAAGAGCAATATATAATAATTATAAAAACTGTCTATATCCGCCATATTCCATGTGAGCACATTTATAATTGAAGGAGAATTTAAATTTTGTATGTAAACATCCAGCTTTTTTCTTTTCCTTCTTCAGCTGTGAAATCTGATTTAAGCTTATGGAGGTAAAAGTCAATAATGTTTAGGAATCCTTATTAATTAAAATGAAGAAAACCTGAGCTCTTTATAAACTTAACAGTACTTCTAATAATAATTATGAATGTTGTACCGTAACAAAACATAGGAACTCTGAAAATTTTGTTAAACAAAGTTCATTAAAATATAATATAAATAGCTGTAACATTATAAAATATCACATACCTACCACTACGTCTTTCTATTATTTTGGGGGAGGAGACAACAAGCTGTTTAGAATTTTATTTTGACAAACAGCTACAAAGTCATGAATTTTCATGGGCAACTCTGGAGTAAACTTAAAGCATCCATAGTAACTCTTTTTACGATAAGGGTTAATAGATGGAGGCATCCAAATATGGAAGAATATCAATTAGTTACAGTCATTTCCATCAATATAAATAAACCACACGGTAAGTTGTAACTAAAAAAAAGCAAATAGTAAAATATATATTCCAATACTAACAACAAAAGAAGAAATTCTAATTTGTGCCTTGGTTCAAAAGAGAACAAACATATACTCTAATACGTATTAATATACAAAATCTAGGGACTTCCCTGGTGGAACGGTGGTTCAGAATCTGCCTGCCAATGCAGAGGACACGGGTTCGAGCCCTGGTCCAGGAAGATCCCACATGCTGCTGAGCAACTAAGCCCATGCACCACAACTACTGAGCCTGCACTCTAGAGCCCACAAGCCACAACTACTGAGCCAGCATGCCGCAACTACTGCAGCCCACACACCTACAGCCTGTGCTCTGCAATGAGAAGCCACCACAAATGAGAAGCCCGTACACCGCAAAAAAGAGTAGCCCCTGCTCACCGCAACTAGAGAAAGCCCGCGCACAGCAACGAAGACCCAATGCAGCCAAAAAAAAAAACAAAACAAAATCTAAATTATTACTGAAATGACTACATCCCATTAAGCTAACACATGCTGAATGCACGGTACCTGCATGTTGTCCTGTACCACGTGCTAGAATTTTACATATAGTTATTTATATCAAAAATTCTATGATGCTGGTAACCAGATTTTTTCCCCTTATGTATTGAACTTATTCACACTCCGCCTAAGCACCGAGGACACTGCTTTGTTCCCAACATGAGAATGCCAAACAAGATGAATAAAGAACATGTAACTGAATTATTCATAGAAAGGAAGTCAAAGAAAAGAATGCCAAGGGGCAGGAAAGGGAGCAGTCTGCAGTGTTAAGTTTGAAAGATGACATGCAGAGAACCAAAAACAAAGAAAAAAACATAGATCAGATAAAATACCTAGCCCTGGATCCAACAACACAAAAAAAAGGAGGTAAAGGTTTTCCCTCATAAGAGGAGAAAAGAACAAGAAAATATTCTACTATTTTCCCCACTTCTACTAATGTTCAAAACAGTTTCATTTACTGTTTTAAACAGTAACCCAAGACTAATCTAATCATAACTAATTTGGTGTTACTTTTGCTCTTGATTACTGCAGCAACATATTAGCATCTATGATTCTTTTTCTCAAGCTATTTGCAAATTTGGATATTCTGAACATATATTCACATTACATGAGTATATCCATGTAAAGTGACAAGATTTTTAAAATTCTGATTGGTCTTCTCAAAACAGCTAAGAGAAGGAGAAAGAACTGCTTATTTATTATACAGGAAAATTACTTTAATCAGGATGGAACAAAAGTATCACCACGAATAAACAAAACCAAAGCTTATCGTATAGAAGTCATTCTCAAGTAGTACCATCTAGTCATCTCCATCCCCCTAACCTTTGGCACGGGAGCATAATTTGGAGATGTGGAGGCACTTCTTTCATTTCCACAATGATTGAGGAGTGCTGTTAGCATCTAACAGATGGGGGACAAGGATAAGATCTTCCTGCAGTGGGGGAAACAATTCTGTACTATGAAGATCTGTACCACTGAAAATGCCAACAGAGCACTCACTGATAACCACTGTCCAACAGCATCCATTAATCATCTCCTGCTTTTTAAGGAATTAATAAGTTCAACATTCCCCCCCCACAAAATATTTCGAAAAGTCAAAAAATACCACATATGGCCTCCCTGGTGGCACAGTGATTAGGAATCCACCTGCCAATGCAGGGGTCATGGGTTTGAGCCCTGATCTGGGAAGATCCCACATGCTGTAGAGCAACTAAGCCCGTGAGACACAACAACTGAGCCTGTGCTCTAGAGCCCGTGAGCCACAACTACTGAGCCTGTGTGCCACAACTATGAAGCCCATGTGCCTAGAGCCCATGCTGCACAACAAAAGAAGCCACTGCGATAAGAAGCCTGCAGAGATTGGAACAAAGATGGTGGAGTAGAAGGACGTGCTCCCACTTCCGCTTGTGAGAACACCAGAATCACAACTAGCTGCTGGACAAACATCAACAGGAAGACACTGGAACTCACCAAAAAAGATACCCCATATTCAAAGACAAAGGAGAAGCCACAATGAGATGGCAGGAGGGGCATAATCACAGTAAAATCAAATCTCATAACTGGTGGGTGGGTGACTCACAGACTGGAGAACACTTACACCACAGAAGTCCACCCACTGGAGTGAAGGTTCTGAGCCCATGTCAGGCTTCCCAACCTGGGGGTCTGGCAACGGGAAGAGGAATTCCTAGAAAATCAGACTTTGAAGCCTAGTGGGATTTGATTGCAGGACTTCGACAGGACTGGGGGAAAGAGAGACTCCACTCTTAGGGGGCACACACAAAGTAGTGTGCACATCGGGACCCAGGGTAAGGAGCAGTGACCCCAGGGGAGACTGAACCAGAACTACCTGCTACTGTTGGAGGGTCTCCTGCAGAGGTGGAGGATGGCTCTGTCTCACCGTGAGGACAAGGACACTGGCAGCAGAAGTTCTGGGAAGTACTCCTTGGCATGAGCCCTCCCAGAGTCTGTTATTAGCCCCACCAAAGAGCCCAGGTAGGCTCCAGTGTAGGGTTGCCTCAGGCCAAACAACCAACAGGGAGGGAACCCAGCCCCACTCATCAGCAGTCAAGTGGATTAAGGTTTTACTGAGCTCTGCCCAGCACATGGGTCTACCCACCACCAGTCCGTCCCATCAGAAAACTTGCACAAGCCTCTTAGATAGCCTCATCCACCAGAGGGCAGACAGCAGAAGCAAGAACTACAATCCTGCAGCCTGTGGAACAAAAACCACATTCAAAGAAAGACAGACAAGATGAAAAGGCACAGGGCTATGTACCAGATGAAGAAATAAGATAAAGTCCCAGAAAAACAACTAAATGAAGTGGAGATAGGCAACCTTCCAGAAAAAGAATTCAGAATAATGATAGTGAAGATGATCCAGGACCTCGGATAATGAATGGAGGCAAAGATCGAGAAGATGCAAGAAATGTTTAACAAAGACCTAGAAGAATTAAAAAACGAACAAACAGAGATGAACAATACAATAACTGAAATGAAAACTACACTAGAAGGAATCAATAGCAGAATAACTGAGGCAGAAGAATGGATAAGTGACCTGGAAGACAGAATGGTGGAATGCACTGCTGTGGAACAGAATAAAGAAAAAAGAATGAAAAGAAATGAAGACAGCCTAAGAGACCTCTGGGACAACATTAAATGCAACAACATTAGCATTACAGGGGTCCCAGAAGGAGAAGAGAGAGAGAAAGGATCAGAGAAAATATTTGAAGAGATTATAGTCGAAAACTTCCCTAACATGGGAAAGGAAATAGCCATCCAAGTCCAGGAAGTGCAGAGAGTCCCATACACGATAAACCCAAGGAGAAACACGCCAAGACACATAGTAATCAAATTGGCAAAAATTAAAGACAAAGAAAAATTATTAAAAGCAGCAAGGGAAAAACGACAAATAACATACAAGGGAACTCCCATAAGGTTAACAGCTGATTTCTCAGCAGAAACTCTACAAGCCAGAAGGGAGTGGCATGATATACTTAAAGTGATGAAAGGTAAGACCCCACAACCAAGATTACTCTACCCAGCAAGGATCTCATTCAGATTCGATGGAGAAATCAAAAGCTTTACAGACAAGCAAAAGCTAAGAGAATTCAGCACCACCAAACCAGCTCTACAACAAATGGTAAAGGAACTTCTCTAAGTGGGAAACACAAGAGAAGAAAAGGACCTACAAAAACCCAAAACAATTAAGAAAATGGTAATAGGAACATACATATCGATAACTAAATTAAACATAAATGGATTAAGTGCTCCAACAAAAAGACACAGGCTTGCTGAATGGATACAAAAACAAGACCCATATATATGCTGTCTACAAGAGAACCACTTCAGACCTAGGGACACATTCAGACTGAAAGTGAGGGGATGGAAAAAGATATTCCATGAAAATGGAAATCAAAAGAAAGCCGGAGTAGCAATACTCATATCAGATAAAATAGACTTTAAAATAAAGAATGTTACAAGAGACATCTACTACATAATGATCAAGGGATCAATCCAAGAAGAAGATATAACAATTATAAATATATATGCACCCAACACAGGAGCACCTCAATACATAAGGCAGCTGCTAACAGCTATCAAAGAGGAAATCGACAGTAACACAATAATAGTGGGGGACTTTAACACCTCACTTACACCAATGGAAAGATCACCCAAATTGAAAATAAATAAGGAAACACAAGCTTTAAATGACACAATAGACAAGATAGATTTAACTGATATTTATAGGACATTCCATCCAAAAACAGCAGATTACACTTTCTTCTCAAGTGCACACAGAACATGCTCCAGGATAGATCACATCTTGGGTCACAAATCAAGCCTCAGTAAATTTAAGAAAACTGAAATCATATCAAGCATCTTTTCTGACCACAATGCTATGAGATTAGAAATCAATTACAGGGAAAAAAACATAAAAAACACAAACACATGGAGGCTGAACAATATGTTACTAAATAACCAAGAGATCACTGAAGAAATCGAAGAGGAAATCAAAAAATACCTAGAGACAAATGACAATGGAAACATGACAATCCAAAACCTATAGGATGCAGCAAAAGCAGTTCTAAGAGGGACGTTTATAGCTATACAAGCCTACCTCAAGAAACAAAAATCTCAAATAAACAATCTAACCTTACACCTAAAGGAACTAGAGAAAGAAGAACAAACAAAACCTAAAGTTAGCAGGAGGAAAGAAATCATAAAGATCAGAGCAGAAATAAATGAAATAGAAACAAAGAAAACAATAGCAACGATCAATAAAACTAAGAGCTGGTTCTTGGAGAAGATAAACAAAATTGATAAACCATTAGCCAGACTCATCAAGAAAAAGAGGGAGAGGACTCAAATCAATAGAATTAGAAATGAAAAAGGAGAAGTAACAACAGACACCACAGAAATACAAAGCATCCTAAGAAACTACTACAAGCAACTCTATGCCAATAAAATGGACAACCTGGAAGAAATGGACAAATACTTAGAAAGGTATAACCTTCCAAGACTGAACCAAGAAGAAATAGAAAATATGAACAGACCAATCACAAGTAATGAAATTGAAACTGTGATTAAAAATCTTCCAACAAACAAAAGTCCAGGACCAGATAGCTTCACAGGTGAATTCTATCAAACATTTAGAGAAGAGCTAACACCCATCCTTCTCAAACTCTTCCAAATATTGCAGAGGAAGGAAAACTCCCAAACTCATTCTATGAGGCCACCATCACCCTGATACTAAAACCAGACAAAGATGCTACAAGAAAAGAAAATTACAGACCAATATCACTGATGAATATAGATGCAAAAATCCTCAACAAAATATTAGCAAACACAATCCAGCAACACATTAAAAGGATCATACACCATGATCAAGTGGGATTTATCCCAGGGATGCAAGGATTGTTCAATATACGCATATCAACGAATGTGATACACCATATTAACAAATTGAATAAAAACCATATGATCATCTCAATAGATGCAGAAAAAGCTTCTGACAAAATTCAACACCAATTTATGATAAAAACTCTCCAGAAAGTGGGTAGAGAGGGAACCTACCTCAACATAATAAAGTCCATATACAACAAACCCACAGTAAACATCATTCTCAGTGGTGAAAAACTGAAAGCATTTCCTCTAAGATCAGGAACAAGGATGTCCACTCTCACCACTATTATTCAACACAGTTATGGAAGTCCTAACCGCGGAAATCAGAGAAGAAAGACATAAAAGGAATACAAATTGGAAAAGTAGTAAAACTGTCACTGTTTGCAGATGACATGATACTATACGTAGAGAATGCTAAAGATGCCACCAGAAAACTACTAGAGCTAATCAGTGCATCTGGTAAAATTGCAGGATACAAAATTAATATACAGAAATCTCTTGCATTCCTATACACTAATGATGAAAAATCTGTAAGAGAAATTAAGGAAATACTCCCATTTACCATTGCAGCAAAAAGAATAAAATACCTAGGAATAAACCTACCTAGGGAGACAAAAGACCTGTATGCAGAAATCTATAAAACACTGATGAAAGAAATGAAAGATGATACCAACAGATGGAGAGATATACCATGTTCTTGGATTAGAAGAATCAATATTGTGAAAATGACTATAGTACCCAAAGCAATCTACAGATTCAATGCTATCCCTATGAAATTACTAATGGCATTTTTTACGGAACTAGAACAAAAAATCTTAAAATTTGTATGGAGACACAAAAGACCCCAAATAGCCAGTCTTGAGGGGAAAAAATGGAGCTGGAGGAATCAGACTCCGTGACTTCAGACTTTACTATAAAGCTACAGTAATCAAGACAGTACGGTACTGGCACAAAAACAGAAATATAGATAAATGGAACAAGATAGAAAGCCCAGAGATAAACCCATGCACCTATGGTCAACTAATCTATGACAAAGGAGCCAAGGCTGTACAATATAGAAAAGACAGTCTCTTCAATAAGTGGTGCTGGGAAAACTGGACAGCTACATGTAAAAGAATGAAATTAGAACACTCCCTAACACCATACACAAAAATAAACTCAAAACGGATTAGAGACCTAAATGTAAGACCAGACACTATAAAACTCTTAGAGGAAAACATAGGAAGAACACTCTCTGACATAAATCACAGCAAGATCTTTTTTGATCCACCTCTTAGAGTAATGGAAATAAAAACAAAAATAAACAAATGGGACCTAATGAACCTTAAAAGCTTTTGCACAGCAAAGGAAACCATAAACAAGATGAAAAGACAACCCTCAGAATGGGAGAAAATATTTGCAAACGAATCAACGGACAAAGGATTAATCCCCAAAATATATAAACAGCTCATGCAGCTCAATATTAAAAAAACAAACAACCCAATCCAAAAATGGGCAGAAGACCTAAATAGACATTTCTCCAAAGGAGACATACAGGTGGTGAAGAAGCACATGAAAAGCTGCTCAACATCACTAATTATTAGAGAAATGCAAATCCAAACTACAATGAGGTATCACCTCACACCAGTTAGAATGGGCATCATCAGAAAATCTACGAACAACAAATGCTGGAGAGGGTGTGGAGAAAAGGAAACCCTCTTGCACTGTTGGTGGGAATGTAAATTGATACAGCCACTATGGAGAACAGTATGGAGGTTCCTTAAAAAACTAAAAATAGAATTACCATATGATGCAGCAATCCCACTACTAGGTATATACCCAGAAAAAACCATAATTCAAAAAGACACATGCACCCCAATGTTCATTGCAGAACTATTTACTGCAGCACTATTTACTATTTACTATTTATAGTCAGGTCATGGAAGCAACTTAAATGTCCAGAGACAGATGAATGGATAAAGAAGATGTGGTACATATATACAATGGAATAGTACTGAGCCATAAAAAGGAACGAAATTGGGTCATTTGTTTAGACGTGGATGGATGTAGAGACTGTCATACAGAGTGAAGTAAGTCAGAAAGAGAAAAACAAATATCGTATATTAACGCATATATGTGGAACCTAGAAAAATGGTACAGATGAACTGGTTTGCAGGGCAGAAACTGAGACACAGATGTAGAGAACAAACGTATGGACAGCAAGCAGGGAAAGCGGCCGGGGTGTGGGGATGGTGGTGTGATGAACTGGGCGATTGGCATTGACAGGTATATACTGATGTGTATAAAATTGATGACTAATAAGAACCTGCTGTATAAGAAAATAAATACAATAAAATTTAAAAATTAAAGAAAAAGAAAAAGAAAAAGAAGCCTGCACACAATGAAGAGTAGCCCCTGCTCACTGCAACCAGAGAAAAGCCCACGCGCAACAACCAAGACCCAACGCAGCCAAAAATAAAATAAAATAAATTATTTTTTTAAAAATACCATATAAGTAATTACAGATATCAGAGATTGTTATTTTATTAAATTATTCCAAAAATAAAGAAACAGTTACAATTTATATTGGTGTATATACACATTTTTAAAGACTCAACTTTAAATGAACTTTATCAGGTTATCCTGAATATGAAAGAGGAAAAAAAGTCTCTTTGGGAACTTACGGGGCCAAAAACAAGCCAGTTAATGACTGCCTTCATTAAAATTTTATGATCCGAAGAGATCAGCTGATCAATTACTGTTTTTAAAAAATAAATAATACACACAGAGTACAGGATGGTTTCGAAGGATTGGATGAATCCAGAATTTAAAATTAAGCCATTATCTCTAGCTCCACCTGTGACTTTCAGTTCAGAACCAGGTGGGTCCAATCCCTTTTGTTCACAAAAATGTTCCTGAAACATTAAGAACTTCATTTTACGTTCCTCCAAATTTTAACCCAATATTTAAGTATCTGGTCATGTCGAGTGTTGATGTCAACTATACATACCATTTAAATAACAATGTCTTGGCTACGTCCATTTTTCCTTGTTTATACTCCGCTATTGCCAGAGCTGTCAAGATATGAGCTTTGTCTTGCTCTGATTCAACAGTAGACAAGGCTCTCTCATAGGCTGTTACATAGAGTTGGAAACAAAAACAAAACAATATAAAAGCAATCCTGACTGACAAATGGTGGGATACTTCCTTTCCTAATACTATTTTTTTTTTTTTTTTTTGCAGTACGCGGGCCTCTCACTGTTGTGGCCTCTCCCGTTGCGGAGCACAGGCTCCGGACGCGCAGGCTCAGTGGCCATGGCTCATGGGCCTAGCCGCTCCGCAGCATGTGGGATGTTCCCGGACCGGGGCATGAACCCGTGTCCCCTGCATCGGCAGACGGACTCTTAACCACTGCGCCACCAGGGAAGCCCACCTAATCCTATTTTTTAAAAGGGTCTAACTAAAATTACATCTTATTGTTCCCTTGCTCTCAAGTGAATGGAATAAAAATTTAGAATATCTAACTTGGTTTAGCTGTTCCAAGGTGATTCTGGGAATATCATTTGGGTTATTATGTGGTATTTCTCAATTTCCTTCTTTAGAATCTATAGGCAGGTTTGAATTACTATCTTCAAAAGAAGTGGAGGTCTAGAGCCATTGAGGTATCACCCACATTCCCATGTACAGACCAGCAACTCCATTAAGCAGTACTTAAAATGAGCTGCACACACATAGGCTGGGCCATATATGTGAAAATGCACTCAATAAGCATTTTTGGAGAAACCAAAATGTATCATTACTAACAATGGTTGAGGCCTTCATTTATCAGAAATGTATATTGAAACACTGTGGAGTAGTAAATACTTGCTTTCAAATGCTACCTTATACATGTACCCTAAGTAATCTTGGGTCTGTTTCCTCATCTAAATAATAAAGATAAAATTCAGTTCGTAACACTGATAAAAAGACTATTCATCATAATAATGTACTAAAGGAAGGAACAGTTAAAAAGTACCTCTTAACGTTCCTGACTTTTAGTCAGATTTTTAATAAACACTGCAACCCCTACCCCCATCTTAATATTACATCTTTCTGTATGTAAGCTCATCATGATTAAATTCTTCTCAGCTCTGGAAAAGTAGAAAGTATCCTTTAAGCAACGCACTTACCTTTGCTGCTCTCTTTATACAGACCCTTCATAAATAAAGCCAATCCAAAACCTATGATGTCTTCTAACTCCTCAAGGGGTGTTGACTTAAAAGCCTGGATAGCTTTATCATATTCACCAATAGAACTAAGAAGCAAAACATAACTTACTTTTAATATCAAAAATCATTTTGGCTTATATCATCAAAATTCAGAAATATTATTATACTAAAGCTCTTTTAACAACTTAACCTACTTCATCTATCAGTGTTAAAGCTGTAGAAAAGCCTCATATTAAAATAGAAGGCGTTATCACTTATTTCAAACAGGATGCACTAGGGGGATTTAACTTCACACTTTTAAATTATGTGTGAAAATGAACAGTTCTGCTGAATTACAAACTGTTTTTTTTAACAAACTTGAATTAAACTCTGTTATAAAAATAATTTCAAGTTGACTTTGATATAGAACTCTAATTTTTTAAGCTTAATATGTTAGTTAAATATTACCCTATGAGCATCTTTGACAAGCTTAGCAAGTCATAACCAAACTCAGCCTTCGGGTAAACTGTTTATCTGCACATCCATGTTTTTGGAGGGCATATAGATACACTAAAATCCCACAGACAAAACTATACATTATCTTTTTGGTATTTAATAGGAATAAAAGTAAAAATTGTTATACATGATACTAAAGTAGAATGCTTTTTAATAACAACAAAATAAAAAAACGTGTTTTGTTTACTTAAAAATGAAGAGAGGCTGCCACCACCTGGAACAGACTCACTGAACCTCTGAGACTCTGATTTCTGGTATCTATCACTATAATCAGAAACTGCTTCTATTTTTAAATCTTTTTCATAAAAGAAAAATCTTTTCATAAAATCTTTTTAATCTTGGAGGTGTGGATGGGAGCTAAAAATATAGGCAATATTTGCTTCTAAAATTAATTTTATGAAGGTGAAAGAATTTAAAAATCCATTAACTCAACTTTTGATAAATATTTAATGAAGGGAAGAGGACTACCTTAGATTGTTTATGGATACATACATGTATTTTTTTAATTAATCTAAGTTGTTTATTTTTGGCTGCACTGGGTCTTCGTTGCTGCGCATGGGCTTTCTCTAGTTGTGGTGAGCGGAGGTTACTCTACGTTGTGATGCACATCCCTCTCACTGCAGTGGCTTCTCTTGTTGTGGAACACCAGCTCTAGGCGCACAGGCTTCAGTAGTTGTGGCATGCGGGCTCTAGACCGCAGGCTCAGTAGTTGTAGTATACAGGCTTAGCTGCTCTGCGGCATGTGGGATCTTCCCAGACCAGGGCTCGAACCCGTGTCCCCTGCATTGGCAGGCAGATTCTTAACCACTGTGCCACCAGGGAAGCCCCCCATACATGTATTTTTAAAGTATTTTTTTTAATGAACACTATCTTCAAACATTTGATAACTTCTGTAGAGAAAAGAATGGAACTAGAGAAGGGCACAAGGGGCTTCAACTTTATTTGTAACTTTTTTTTTTGAAAAAGAAACCTGAAACCTATTAGCAGAATTTTAAGATCTGTTATATCTGAATGGTGACTATTCACTAAATTATGCTCCATACTCTATTGCTATGTTTTGCATGTTTAATATATTTCATAATAGAAACAAATTAAAAAGAAATCAGATGACCTATTTTCAATGGGAGGTATAAATTTTCTTCTAAAACAGTTACATTATATGAAACATCTAACTAAAGAGAACAGAAACTTTGCTCCATACAGTTTCTTACAACAAATGTTGGAACTGACAGAGCTCTATCAACTCCTAAACACAATGATTTAAAAGAAGTAAAAGGAGAAGCAATCAAAACAGGGAAAATTTTCTGTCTGTAGATATGATTCAGTTACACGGTTATAAAAGAAACGAACTGGCTACTTCCGATTTCTACTATGTAGCTCCTTAAAAGATGTAGGTACTAATCCCAAAATATCAAACTATAGTTCTAATAATGTGTTTCAAACTGGAACATTCAATTTCGGGGCAGCTCTCAATTTGAGGAATGCCTCCTTGAGCCAAAAGTCTTCCTCCCATTAACACTCCTACTGTCCCAACCGAGTCCTATCCTCTGAAACAATTGGTTTCCAGCCTATTTTTTTTTTCAGTCTTTTTTTTGAAGTCGGGAAGTCTTCGAGACTCTGAAGAAAGTGATATTGCTCCCTCCCCACCCCCAAAATGCACACATACAAAAATTTTTGTGTACTATCTCAAAAGGGTTTCTGGACCCTTAATCCCACCCCCAGTTTAAGAATATACATCAAATCAGAATAAATCGAATCCTCTTCCAATTAACTAGGCTTCTACTATTAGAAACAGTAACTACCTCTCCTGTCTAGTTCACAAACATCAGTTCTAAACCTGGTCCTCACAAAGGACACTGGGACTAGGGGTCATTACAGGGACAGTAAACTGTTAACACAGCTTGGTACAGTGGGAATGATGTATCCTGGGGGAATGTCATCATCGTACTCATTCATACACAACCCGCTACTCTGGAAACTGGTCATCACTTCACTAGCCCCACAGCTTTCACCAGAAAAACCTGTTAGGTTCATGGAATTAATGGGTAAAAATATGCTTACCATAACAATCTGCCATAATTTCTTATTGTAACATTATAAGCATCTCTGTCTTCTGCAGTCTGTAACAACAAAATTGCCCTTTAAAAAAAGGACAAGGTATTTTAAATTATCTACGTGCAATAGCATTCTTTTACTCTTCCTCCTTAACTGAATCTACAGATTTTTGTTTTCTTCATTTAATTCTACTAATTATTTAACTAGTTCCATAACAGCTTATTTATATTTTATTAAACTGGTACCACAAAAGCACTTAATAGATTTTAGATTGTCAGGAAAATAATAAAAAGTGACCTCTTAATAAGAGAAATTACTTACCATACTTGAGCTTTAAATATTCCAAAGATTTTAATCTAAACATGGGGAACAACTGGGTTGATGTTTTAAAGTTTTGACATATTTGAAGTATACAGAATTTGAAGTACATAGTATACTCTTAAAATTATTTATATACTAGAAGTTTGAGGTAGGAAGCCAGGAAATTGAGTGCTTTCATGTGCGTTTTCCTGCTACATACAGAAAGATATTTAGGCAATAATGAATTCAGAGAAGGGAATGAGTCATCAGGAGTCCCAAGAGGCTTAGAATAACTACAACAACATGCTGACAGCCCACATTTTTACCTTCTCAGGCTCAGTCCCCTTTGGGCAAGCAGGGAAATGTCTCAACCACCAAAGCAGTTGCATATTTAATGACTTTTTTTTTAGCCAGGGAGAAATAGCCAAGAAAAGCTTTTAATGCCCCTGATGTTACATGAAAAACAAAAATTTGCCAGAGAAGTCTAAAAGACAGTATTACAGAAACAGTATCATATTAAAGACTGTACCTGTGGTTATATTTATACCTAATTTGTAATTTCAAGTCTCAAATACTTGTTTAAGGAGAAAACAACAGTGGTGATCAGTCAAGAAAGAGTGGTGTATACCCAAGTGACTATAGAGTTGCCATTTTAAGCAAAGGTATAACCAGTGTTACACTCACAATATTTGTGATTATAATGTATACCGAAAAAAGTAGCAAGCATTCTAAAGCTGCCTAGTTTTCTCTGTTTAAAAATCCTGCTCACTGTTGTATCCTATCAAATTTCTATTTTCTTTATTGGTAACTTTATTGTAACGTTGAAAGAAATAGAATTGTGGGTTTTCATAAACCTCTCTCCACATACACCTGGCAAAATAACTTCTTGATTATACAGCCTCCAGTACCATCTAGTGATTACTTCTTTAACTACAGAGAGATCCATACAAGGATGGCAAAGCATTTGGGACACCTCGATTATTTATTATCTGACAAGGCTTCTTCTAAATATCTGTTTATTTAGATTTAGGGCAGTGATGTGCCTCAGAGGTTAGGCAATCAGGTCTTTTAACTTTTCGTCTAGTACTCATGAGATCAACAGTGATTTTCTTATTTACAGATCGATTAATTTTTTTTTAATTTTTATTTATTTTTGGCAGTGTTGGGTCTTTGTTGGTGCGCGCGGGCTTTCTCTAGTTGTGGCAAGTGGGGGCTACTCTTTGTTGCGTTGCATGGGCTTCTCACTACAGTGGCTTCTCTTGTTGTGGAGCACAGACTCTAGGTGCATGGGCTTCTGTAGTTCTGGCATGCGGGATCAGTAGTTGTGGCTCACGGGCTCTAGAGCGCAGGCTCAGTAGTTGTGGCGGACGGGCTTAGCTGCTCTACGGCATGTGGGATCTTCCCGGACCAGGGCTCGAACCCGTGTCCCCTGCATTGGCAGGCAGATTCTTAACCACTGCGTCACCAGGGAAGCCCCACAGATCAATTAATTTGTAGAGAATAAAACTTCAAGTTGATTTCATTTCCTCTCATTCTCCCGGCTGGTCATCTCACTCAAGCACGCTGTCCTTGTTTCTTCAATATACCAAGTCCACTCCTGCTTCAGAGCACTTGTTCTTGCTGTTCCTTCTGCCTGGAATGCTCTTTCCCTGATAACCAAACGGCTTGTGGCCTCGCTTCATTCAGGTTAGGTCTTAATTGCCTCCTTAGGAAACCTACCTCTTAAACCTATCTCAAATTTGCTGCTTGCCTCTCTAGTGTCTAGCCCTTTACTTTGATTTTCTTTCCTAGCAATTGTTACCATCACAGATGTTTATTAGCTTACACTGTGCCTCCCCTCCACCAGAACATGAGCTCCATGAGAACTGAGCCTGTGTTTGTTTTAACTCACTGCTAAATTGCCACTGCCAAGGACACTGCTTGACACATAGCAGTTTAACAAATATTTACTGAATGAATAAATACGATATAGGAGACATTAAAGTGATTCAAAATAACATGTAATTTTTTCTCATGCCTTAAATCTCATTTCTTCTCTGAATAAACACATGTCTTTAATAATAAAGCGAAACAAACTGTAAAGGGACAGATTTTTCTAAAACCTGAGAGGTTTTCTGGTTTGGTTTTTATTTTTTTTCTCTCTCTGTCTCTCTCTTCCTCTCTTTCTCTCAGGTTGAGCAACAGAAACGAAAATATAGCTGAAAATTTAGAACTGTATCTTTTCATATACAAAATGTAATAATAATAAATAATGAAAGATCAGGAAAAGAATCAGAACATTTTATTAGTACCTTCTTCATGAAAATGAAACTATATCTTAAAAAGGCCAACTGACAAATAAGGACCACATTTCAATTAAAGGGAGCCTTTACCTCTGGTATGCATCTGCTGCTTCCTTCTTCAGTTGTAGATGTTCATTTAAGTAACCCAACATTGTGAAAGCTGGAGCATAATTCTGAATTCTTTCTGGAAATCCAAAAATATCTTTTCTTTGCATGTGCATAATGGTTGTGTTTGTAAAATATGAGTTTTATTTTCAATTTTTTTCAACATTTTAAACACTAGATTATTTCCTGAGGTCATGGGCATTGCTAAGAATAGTAGTCTGATTTTATCCTGACTATAAAATACCAGTAATCATTTCAGAACTCTTTTAAATTACTGAGTAACATCTATAGTTACATATGGCTTCTACTTATGTTTTAAAGTTTAAACACTTTTTTATTCCCAAAGGTATAACAATTTGAAATCATAGCTCATGTTAAAACGGGTCATTTGAATTGTAAGGAAATCCAGTTCTTTGGCTAGTCACTTAAACCTTCCTGGGATTAAATTTAGCAACAATTTCTCTTGGTGGTTCTGTTCCAATTTCTATGTATTTTTTAAAAAATTCAGTATTGTACTCTAGAAACAGAAGATGATTTGGGCACTTTCAGTGTAGTATTTTGAATTCTAATGTCAAAAAACATCATATATCATCTACTAACGTGCAAAGGAGAAAAAAACACATCTGATCAACTTGTGTTGGGAAGCAAGCCTTCAAATCTCTTAAACTGTTTAACAGAGTAGAGTATAATCACATCTTATGTGATGGTTAGGTTCTAACTGTCAAAGCATAAGGTAAAAATCACACGGTTAAAATGATTCCTGCAAAATTCTTAGGTCATCACACAAGGAGAAGGTCACCAAACTGAGTCAAATTAAGAGGAGACCCATAACCTTCATCCACTCTCACCCTGAGGCCAACGGTCAGCAGGACAAATGATTTATCTGCATTTTCTCTTGTCCCCCCTCTCTCTTTTCTGCTTCTAAATTAATATTTTTTTGGTCAAGCACATATAATTGAATTTGTTAAATGAATATATGATACAGCTCCACTACAGACTGAAAAACCTAGCTATTTATAACTGTCAGAGACTGTTTGTTGTTCTAGGTATCTGAATTTTGCAGACAGCTAAAAATTTACCTCTTTATGTAAACCCTTCACAAATGTTTCCCATTCTGTAAGGAAACCTATCAATAAAATTTCTGATCATACACTTTCTCAGAGGCTCTAGGTATTCATTAGAGTCATTCATTTGGGCACACTGCATAACATTTTAACGTCCCGAAGTGCTGATGTTTATAAATGAACTGCCTTCTGCTCAAGTGCCCCAGGCTCAATGCAGGAAGAGTATTACCATCCTGCATATTACAATGATGAGGCATTTTCTCCTCTGCTTTTCAGTTTATCTGATTCTTCATATTATTCAACTGTCAATATTACTGCTTAAACGCCTTGCTTCTTTATTAGAATTTTGTTGAGGGATAAATAAGATGCTAGTGAAACTAATATTTCTTGAGCATCTAGGATATGCCAGGTACTCTGCATAACATTTTATATGTATCATCTCATTAAACCCTAAGCAATAGATACTTTCACTCTTGGATTATAGGTAGGAAAACTAAAATTCAATTTGGTAATAAGCCCAAGGTTTCATCATGGCTACTAAGTGGTGGAGCTGAGACTACACCCAATGTTAGTTTTATTAAGGAAGAAAGTTATTACAATAGATGGCTAATTAAATTTCACCATTCTGTCCTTTTCCTAAGCCTAAACATTTCCAGTATGTTGAAGAAAGATTAGGTGTTAAAGTAGGACGTTAAAGGCACTGGGTTTGGAACTTAAAGCATATTACCTCATTGAATTCTCACATCTCTGCAACCTCAGTATTATTATCTCTACTTCCCAAGATTAACAGAAGTTAAGGCAAGTAAAATACTTGGCCTAAGACTGCAGAGAAAGTAAACAGCAGAGCTAGAACAGCAGCAACTCAGGACCATTAGGCTCCAAAATGCTTCCTACTACAACATGGAAATCACTTCTACCTTGAATCAATAGGTAATAACAATTTTCAGCACTCTTCAAAAATCTTTAGAAAAGTTTAAAAAGCAGAATACTTGGCCGTGGGGGGGAAAGGGCAAATTCATGTCTTAAGGAGCTAATATTTAATTTGGAATTAATTTTAAATTTAATTAATTTAAATTATCTCAACAATTCTTCATGTATCTTGCCATTGTATAACAGGTGCCTTACCTGTGTATTTACTCAAAACCACTTGTGCTGCTGGAATTGCATTCATCTGGAGGATGTTGTACTGGTACAGCTCCGTGTCTCTGTTGCTTTTATCTTGCAATGTTGTACAGACCCAATACGCATAACCTATTGCTCCCTCCGTCTGTAAAAAGGCCAAAATTAACAAGTAGACACAGGGTAATAAATCTTCCAAGAAAAATTAAGAAATGAAACAATGTACTTCAATACAGTAAATATCACATCTTAGTCTTCTAAGTCAACTGGTAAGTGCCTTTAAATAAAGGGTCACTATGATACAACACAGCTAAGAACATATTTAAATCACTTGCTTCAAACCTAAGTAGAAGAATCAAGCAGGATAAATAAAGGGGAAAAAACAGAGCCCCTCCTGATGGGTTGGTTTGCTTCTTCTCAGCATCATTTCCATAGGTCAAACAAATAATTACCAATCAAAAGAATTCTAAAACACTTTCATAAATAATCGAGAAATGTCAACCAAGTCTAGTATTTATCTCATTTTTTTTTTGTATTAATAGTTAACTCCTTTTTATTGCTTAGCATTCCGTAGGTATGGACGTACCAGTTTGTTTGTTTTTTTAACATCCTTATTGGAGTATAATTGCTTTACACTGTTGTGTTAGTTGCTGCTGTATAACAAACTAAATCAGCTATAAGTACACATATATCCCCATATCCCCTACCTCTTGCGTCTCCCTCCCACCCTCCCTATCCCACCCCTCCAGGTGGTCACAAAGCAGAAGCTGATCTCCCTGTGTTATGCGGCTGCTTCCCACTAGCTATCTATTTTACATTTGGTAGTGTATATATGTCCATGCAGCTCTCTCACTTCGTCCCAGCTTACCCTTCCCCCTCCCCATGTCCTCAAGTCCATTCTCTACATCTGTGTCTTTATTCCTGTCCTGCCCCTAGGTTCTTCAGAACCTTTTTTTTTTTTAGATTCCATATGTATGTATTGGCATATGGTATTTGTTTTTCTCTTTCTGACTTACTTCACTCTGTATGACAGACTCTAGGTCCATCCACCTCACTACAAATAACTCAATTTTGTCTCTTTTTATGGCTGAGTAATATTCCATTGTATATATGTGCCACATCTTCTTTATCCATTCATCTGTCGATCGTGGTTTTTTTTTTAGAGTCTCAGTTTCTATTCTACATGACTACTTCATCTACTGAATCCAATGTCATTTCTTCATCAGCTCTTTAATGACAGTTCAATCTGTTTTTTAAGAAAGAATGAAGAGTAGGGACAACTGCTATCATTAACATCTAATACCACTATGTATTCAATTTTTCAAGAAGGACAGTACTTTATTCATTAATGAATCCTGAAGAATGCTCAAATTCTTACGTGCATACTGAGTTCTGTAGTGTGCCTGAAGAGATCCATGGTGTCATAACTTCCAACTGTCTCTGCAATTAGAGCCTATAAAAGGAAAAAGGAGGCTCTTAATATGTTTAAAAGGACTACTACTACTACTATTACTACTACCACTACTCCTACTAACAATAATAATAAATGAAACTCTTTGGAGGAACCAAAGGTTTACTAGCTGTGCTTAAAAGCAAAGTTAACTTCTTTTTCAATCTTGGCTACCGTATTCCCATGGCTCAGAGGACCAGAATGACTTGTTAAATTAGCCCTTAAGCTGACAGATGCTTGCAGAACTCCATTTGCAACCAGGGAGTTAGTGAAATAATCCACGTAAAATTCCTTAGAACACTGATAAAGTTATGCTACCTTCTCCCTTCCCTCCCCCCAATCTATTCATACTGGTATTTGTCTGGATTAGAGTTGTTAATCACAGGGTCCCCTCAGATTCAACTGGAAAGCTTTTAAAAAGGAGATCCTCTCCCCTAGAAATCTAGCTGCCATAGATCTGGGTAGAGTCTCATCATGTTTATTTTTTAAAACTGCCTCAGGATTTTAAATATTATATCTATGCCACTGACTTCATAGATTATGTGATAGTTAAAATTACTTTCAAGCTCATCTATCTTTTATAAGAAAGCAGGGGTTTTTTTTTTAGTTATCATACATTACTAACTAAGAAATTAATATTAAGCCACACTCTGTTGTTACCATTTTAATTAAATCTACTAATTACCTCCTGAAATAAATTATTTTTAAGAACAGAAATAATTTAAAAATAAGAAAAGGGACTTCCCTGGTGGCACAGTGGTTAAGAATCTGCCTGCCAATGCAGGGGACACGGGTTCGAGCCCTGGTCTGGGAAGATCCCATAAGCCACGGAGCAACTAAGTCTGTACGCCACAAATACTGAACCTGCGCTCCAGAGCCCACGAGCTACAACTACTGAGCCTGCATGCCACAACTACTGAAGCCCACGCTCTGCAACAAGAGAAGTCACCGCAATAAGAAGCCCACGCACTGCAACGAAGAGTAGCCCCCGCTCGCCACAACTAGAGAAAGCCCACGTGCAGCAATGAAGACCCAATACAGCCAAACATAAATAAAATTTAAAAAATAAATAAATAAAAATAAGAAAAAAAATACTTAAGTGACTCTGATGAGCATCTCAGACCTACTGACCTACAGCAGTGCTACTCAAAGTGAAGGCCCTGGACCACCAGCATCGTCCTCAGTTGGGAGCAGTTATAAATGCAAATTCTCAGACCCCCTAGGTCCAAAACCTTACATAGAGATTAGTGTAGTAACGCCACTGCTCCCAGATGCTACCACAGCTAATGGCAACAGGAGTTTGCCTTTCCTAACTCTGCATGTTTCACCAATTAACTAGAATCAGACTCAAGAATCAAAGTATAAGAGAAGATATCTAATCCCTGATTAATGATTTTCTAATAGGGATGATGCTCCCACTAGTCTCTGAACTGAAACAATCAACCACTTACTAATTTATTACAACTTCTCAACTAGACAAGACCTTGGAGGCCACTCAGGCCAATCTCCTTCTTTTTCAGGTAAGAAAAATGAAATCCAGAAGTGATATGTTAAGGTAAAACAATTAGTAAGTGACAGACTCAGACTAGTAACCTGATTCCTATTTGGCAGTACAAAAATCTAAACTTTGCCGGGTGGGGGGGTGGGGGCACTCATAAACAAGTACCAAATCAAATATGAAGATTTTACAGAAAATGAGAAAACATAATCAAAATGATCTTGTAAATGTTCATTTTTTTGATAAATGTATGTTAACAGAGTTCTAGGTTTATTTTTTAAGAATAATAATGGCAGAATGATGGTGTTCACAGCCCCTCAAATCAAAGCTTAATCATTACAAGCTGTATGACCTTGGGCATGACACTTAGGATCTTTTAGCTTCAGCTTCCACACACAAAGAGCCTAGCACAGCAACTGGCACAAAGTAAGCCCTCAAATGCTATCATTATTATCAGTGTTGTTTATATTGACACGTTATTTATACCACTTTCTATTAACATGTTAGTTATAAAACAGATTATTAATAACTATATGTTATATATCTTACTTGTCCAATCCAGCACATTAAATAAGATGGATCAAGGGATTGAGCCATTTTGAAAGCTTCATGAGCTTGCTAGGAAAAAAAGACAAAAAATAACAAGCCATGTTATAAACTTTATATTAAAGCACTTATATTTAAAAAGCATAAGAGAATAAGAAAAGCCAGACTTGTAAACATAAATACAAATGAACCTAAAACTTCACTGTTTAAGCACAATTGGCAATGCTTACAACTATGTCTTAAATATAGTCCTGAAAGAGTCCCGAATTCAACAGATTTCTCTACAGGCTTAGGGATTCTGGTCCTCAATGAAAGGGCACTGTAGGTGTCTGCCTCATAGCCTGCAGAACTTTGAACCAATTACCCATCTATTTGCTAAGCCACAGGTCTGATGGAAATAATTAGAGAAGGCTGAATCTATTCCCCTCTCTTGGAGCTCAACTGGGAAGATAAAAACTACCAACAAGTGAGGTCTGAGACCTGCTACTGGGTGAAAGGAGTGGTCAACATAAATCTGAGCTAAACAGTTAGGAAACTTTCAAGTTACCCCACTTGGACACTTTAAATCATATGCTTTTTTTTCTGCTACAAAGAATAACTTATTATATGCTGCTTTGTATTGTTTTCCATCTATCTATGTGTGGCAGGAAACAGTCTTTTTTTCTCTTAAGAAAGTAAGCTCATGGACAACAACTGTACCACACTACCATAAAACCACATTCGTAGCTTATTAACTAAGACTTATCTTTGTTTAAATTTTAAAAAAATATTTTCACATATTTTAAGATCCAAATTAATATTTTTCTTCATTCTATCTACAATCTTCTAAAGCAATCTCTGCAGTGACTTCATGTATCCCTGAGAATACCACTGAAGCTATTTTAAAAGGATGATATTTAATATACCGGCTGAAACACAAAACAGTACAGATGTGCTATTATATATAGATTTGTGGAAACTTCTAAACATGACCTATAAACATGCTCCCCATTACTGTAGTTCCAATTCTCTATATACAACTCTTCACGTATGACAATTTACACCGTGGCATGTAAAGGGATTAATATCTGCTAAAGCCAAATCTAAATTACCAAGCAAAGGTTAAATTTAAGTTTCTAGAGAGTACTAATAAATGCCCTTACTTCATCACCCCACCCCCAACACAGCCTACATGGGACTCCTCTTAATGTGTAAAAGATAAAAAGAAACACACCCAAATAATTCATAACAGAATTATTTTAATCTCCAAATGAAAAAAACAACATAATTATAAAACCAGAAATTTCTTGTGACATGAAAAGGGAAATCTTACACATTCATTATTCAATATAATAAAGTGAATGCTATCAATGATCTAGCATATTAGAGAGCATGCTGGATAGATAACAATGTGCAAAGTATTTCTCCACAACAAGTTAAGCTATTATGAAGAGGACATATATAGAAAATGTTCTTTACTTTTAATAGGACAAAACAGACAATATATGTACCTCAATCTTTTCATTTGCAAGGTATAACACTCCCAAGTTGGTCCATGCAACAGCATTCTAAAAAACACACATATACAAAATTAGGTCCCTTGTCTACATAGCAGTCTCAGAAAATCATTAACACTAAATTTTGAAGTTATTTTGCATAGACAGAGACACGTAACACTCACAATTTGTTCTGATTGGATTGATTTGATGAAACAGTGCTGAGCAAGGGCATAATTTCTAATACCTGAAAAATACAGATTTCAATAAAACTGAACTTTACTGCCTGAAAACAGGCAATCTTCTAAAAATATTGAAGTGTCATTCAATTCTTACCACTGTAACATGAAACTACACCAAGAGCATTCCAGTATAAGTGATTATTACTGTCAAGTCTCACAGCCTTTTTCAGACACTGAAAAATAAAAGTAGATAAATTTTTCTCAGAATATCAGCATTTATATCAAGGTAAGTGTGGTTTTATGTGAAAACACTACAGAATTTACTTTATCAAAAGCATCTTTCAGAAAAGCCCTTAGTTTTTTTTAAAAGTTTATGAAAAATTTCTCAAAACCATACATGCAAAGATTTCTCCAATAGCTCCTGAAGATCATTCGACTTGCTGCCTGTTTCTGCTAGATGTTGTGCTTGGCGATAATAATTAATTCCAAGATCACACCACGTGTTAGATGTAGACATCAGTTTTAATGCACGACCATAACACCTATAGAAATATAAAAGTGAATGTTGTATTGTGTTATGATGTTCTAATTCGATTTGAATGTCATCCACTGGAAATCATTGAAAATTACCTTCCTCCAAGATGGAGGAGCTCATATTTCTTTAATACTTGTTTTCCTTCTTTCTGACCTAGGAGGACTCCTAAGACACTAACATTCACTTTAGATAGTGAGACAGCATACAGACTGGTACAAGCATCCCCAACTAGCTTCCAAAGGCAAGACACATCAGCTCGATGCTGCAGAGCCCTAAAAAAAAGAAACGGTGTGATTCTTACAAATTATTTCCAAAACGTATGGCGTTTATCTCCCTCACTGCTACATACAATTAAAACATAAAAAGTATACATACAATTTTGATTTAGTTCCTTAGCTAAATGCAGCAAATGCTTTACTGAATTCCTTCTAGCCATCTTATATCTTATCACCTCCTTATTATGAAGAAAGGAAGAGGGGAAGGAGAAGAAATTGACTGTTTTAAGTGACAGAAACTTTGCAAACATTTCTTTGGTACTCTTTATCATTTTTCTTAGAAGCAGCAGAAATCACATAAATAAATCAATGAATTTTCCAGGACCAATTTATCTTTAATGCTGAATTTTTTAAATTATGCTTTTTGTGTTTGTCTATTTAAACAAAAAGCAAAGCAGTAAAGTTGGTAACTGTCTCATAGTTGATTATTGTAAACTTAGGTTTTGCTTGAAGATCTTCCTTTACATATTAAAAAAAAAGGACTAGTAAATATAAAATATATTTGGTAGTCCAAATGCTTTTTACTCTCTGAGATCAAGAATACCAAAAATCTAAATATGAGAATGTGAAAAACCGTATTTATTGAAGCAAGAAAGACTCAGTGGACAAGCTCAAAAAGTAAATAAAAATATTAACTATGGTGATAAAGGGCACTTCTTTTTAGAATGAGAAAATCTCAGTTATTCATTTCTCTTCACTTTTCTCTTCTCAAAATCTTACAAATAAAACACAGCAATTTCTCAATTAAGCCAAGTCTCAATAATCAGCTATCACAAACAGCTATGTTGCTGGCAGATGGGCAAGCAGATGGAACATTTTTCATAGCCTTTTCTACTCATGGAGTCCAGCCAAAAATCATTTTTCAATGTCTTCCTGAGAAACAAGATTAATTACTGCAGTCATCACTGAAAGCCCACTGTGAGGATCAGGAGGAAGGACACTATTTGTAGCTCTTTTGCCTAAATATCTTAGTGTAATTTCTAAACTTGACAGCAGGAAAGAAGAAAGCAGAGAGGAAAACAGAAAAGAAAACACTGGCAATTTTAGCAACCTAAACTCTTATCTCCTTTTAAGTTCAATAAAAAATAAAATATCTGTAAAGTGAAATAACTTCTATCACCCTTACACTAGAACTGTGGTAGTGTGAACTTTAAGTCTAGAAGTAAAGTAAATATAAATGTGGGAATATCACTTTAAAAGTTTTGTATACCTCCTCATAATTAGTTGTGAGTGTTATCCAGAACAAAATTTCCCAGACTCAGAAAGGCAGTATTTGTAGCTGAAGTATCATCACTCAAAGGTTCACATTTACCCTTAAATACTAGTTCAAACAAATTACACCCCTCTTCACAATACCTTCCTTTGGAAAGAGCTATATGTATTACATAAGACTTGAAAAGTAGCAATAAAAATCAGTGGGAGAAAAGAATGAAGTTTTCACTTCAGATTTGGTTCATGCTCAAAGCAAAGGAATTCTAGAGCAAGCAAATCAACATGACACACAGGAGAGGGCAAGTAGGGAAAGAAAGGAAGTGAAGCACAAGAAAGATGTTTAAGAGCAAAAAAATTTAATTCTATGTCTAACTTGAGTACTTTTTAGTCATCTATCACAAATAACACTTCTACCTAACTAATGAATTTAGTTCTATAAAATCACCAGATTT
This sequence comes from Aethalodelphis obliquidens, assembly GCF_003676395.1. Lineage (NCBI taxonomy): Eukaryota > Metazoa > Chordata > Mammalia > Artiodactyla > Delphinidae > Aethalodelphis > Aethalodelphis obliquidens. The sequence continues at coordinate 40,678,465 of NW_020837948.1, read as the reverse complement.
ACTGAAATCTTTCTGATTTATTTCTTGTTATTTGACATCACTTCTTTTCCTACACAGATTCTCTCCAGGAGCAATCAGATTGCTCATCTCCCTTCACCTTCAGCCCTACTAATTAGTCTAAAATGGGCCCTGATCACTGAATGTAAAGCCTATTGTGCACCTGAAGCCCCATTTTCCAATCAGTTCCAATTAGAGACACTTGCATCTCTAGGTCTCCTGAAAGAGAACAATAACACGTGGTACCCAAGCTGCTGCTCCACTAGCTGACTGCTTCTTCCTTCCCATCCTTCTCTATGCTTCCAGCATGTCAGCTGCTAAAAGCAAGAAATTGTATCTGTTCCCCAGTGCAAAATTAATACAATATGTATGTTACAGAATTAACTGACTAGTCTGTTACTCTTTTATGTTTGAGATTCTGAATAATGATTGCTATAGCTAACAGGATAAACAAAGCATGATTTCCTAAAATTGGCTTTATTATATAATACTAAGAAAATAGACTCATAAATAATGATACTAACCGAGTAAAATATTCCAGTGCTTTCTCTATGTGGTCTACAGCTTTTCCATCAAGATAATCAACTAGAGCTGCTTTTGCCATCATGAGATGGCATTCACCCAAACCTAAAATCAGGTAAGTTTGTAGTTGTTAAAATATGTAAAAGAAACACTGAGAATGAACATCAAATAAATTCATTGGTGTTATATTACAGCCACTTTCCAGAAAACAAAACTTAATGGTATTTTATAAAAGTTATCTTAAGCATGGTCTTGATGCATTTATTAAAGAATTCAAATGGCAAGGTTCTGCTGGAGTAAACATGTACTAAAAGATAAAAACTATCTATGGAACCTAAGAATTTCCTTGATTTTGGGCAAATTACTTACCTCTTAAAATCTTAGCTTTGAAAATGGGGATATTACCTAATAATATCTAATATGATGCTACTTGCTATCATATTACTATTTATTAGGTTGCTGTGAAACAAGATTTGACCTCTTTATATTCAAAACTATGTAGCAAACTATACTATCAAAATTAAATAGCAATTTCCTAAAGTGGCCAGTAAACATGTAATAAATGTGAGTTCTCCTTCTGTTAAGGAGTTTTATAAAAAAAATTTTTAAAAAGGGTTTCAAGGCCTAAGTTACATGTCACTTAAAACATAACACTATTTCTGAATTAAACCCCCCACTGTTTCTTTAAAAAGGAAAGAGAGAAGCAAATATAATGAGCTCCAGGTTTTTTTAATGGTTAGAAGTAATCATTAAAAAATTAATTAAATATGGATGGTGGTGTTTTACTTTAAATTACCAAAAATAATTTGTTAAGAAGGAATAGGTATCTATAAAGGAACTAAAATTAATTTAGATAATTACAAAACAATGCAAGTTGCCTCTAAAGTTCAAAAAGTTTAAAAATGAGATTCTATAATTTACAAAGTAACTAAAAGGTATTACGATATTCTGAGAATATAGTGAATTAATTATCAAAATATAAGAGCAGGGAAATTCTTGTTTTAGAGATCCGTTTTTAGATCCCACAGCTATCATACTACTTATCTAAAAGCTAAATCTCTATCATATTACTATTTATTAACTGTTATGAAACAAAATTTCATCTTTCTATATTCAAATCTATGTAAAAAGCTATACTATAAACAGTTCATACCAGACACTTGCTGTTGACTAAAGAAGTCGCTTTCAAGTTACTCGATACATTTAGAAATTTATTCAAGGATTTTATACTTCAGTATCACAAAAGACAAAGGAGCTATTAAAGAGAAATTACCTTTCAAAGCAGGCACATAATCTTCTTTCTTTTTAATGATCAGCTGGTATTGAGCTACCGCCTCTTTATATTTGCCTAGGATTTGCTGTATTGCTGCAACCTTAAACACACTGTATGTGGATTCGGGGTTCAGCTCACTGGCTTTTGTGAAGGATTTCAAGGCTGTTGTATAGCCACCTCTGCTTAAATATGCCTCTCCTAATGACTCCCAACAATTGAAGTCCTTTGGGTCTGCCCTCAATGCTGCCTGTAAACTAAAATTTCAAGAAAGAGTAAGAGAACTAAAAGTAATAGAACTACTTCCATATCTGAAAGAAAAATACAAAGTAATTTAACTGAATCACACATATCCATGGTTCCTCCTATGGATAAAAGTGAAAAACCGTATTTATTTAAAGCAAGTATACCTGTTCCTTTTATGACATGGGTTTTTTCATACTAAGAAATTTTATTGTAATTTTAGAATGAATAAAAACAAAATAAATTTTTGAAGAAATGCTCACCAAAATTTCTTTCCCTGGACTATGTAGGAGAACTCCAGTTTCCTATCCTACCAGAATAGGTATATATCTCAATATGCCTCATCACAGTCTATAAGCCCCCACCAAGCCTCCTACCAAAACAAAAATATGAGAGTTGAAAAATAGGAACAACAGGCATGCTTTAAATTTCTGATCAGATTCCAAAGCCATGAAAAAATTTTAAATGCCTGTATTCTAGGTATTAACATAAATCAGAACAACTTTGACTCAAACATATTTTCTTTACATGGTTCAAACCAAACTATTAAAAATGAGCTGCTCCATATGCCCTTCAAGCTGCCAGTGTCTCCCCTTCCCCAAAACAATGCTTGTCAGTGGGAGAACAACAAAGATATTAACCTTGGTTTTTTATCATTCCTTAAATTTCTATTGAGAACCTGCTATATACATGATACTATTAAGACTTCACTTCCCTGGACGGCTCTCTCCTTAACACAAGGACATCAGTTAATGCAATTTTGTAATTCCAGTGCCGTGCAGATAGTAAGAACCAATGAACCATAAATAAATTTTGCTATTTCTTCCCTTGAAATACAACCTGGTATGAGGCAACTTATAAGTTCATTTTGGATATAAATGGAGTTTAATTTAAGGAACCATTAGGTTGTCTATCAGATGTTAAATATAGAAAGGTGCCTTACTCAGCCACTGCTTGAGAATGTTGACCAGCTTTTAAATAGTATAGTCCTCGCCTAAGCCAGGCCCATTTTGCCGCTCCAGCACTTGCCTTTTGAGTGACTGTTGTTAGGATAGCTAAGGCAGTTTCCTAATAAGAAGAAAAGACTAGTATTAGAGATATTAAATATTATAAAAATACCGAACACTTATGTAAAGTAAACAGATATATTTTCATTTACCACTTTTGATTTTTTAAACTTACACTGGTATATACTGAACCACACTTTCAACATTAAGTAATTTAATATCTGCCAATAAAAAGAAAATTTACTCTATAAGCAGTGGCAGAAATATTTCTATAGCATCTACAAATAAAAATTAAAAAATAACTTTCAAGTACACATATAAAAATATTTCTATTTCTATACTCAGGACTAAAAAAAAGACAAAAGTGTTTAAATTATTAGACATACCATCTCTTCAAGCTCTACACTTAAGTCAACTGCTGCAGCTCCAGATTCAGCATCAGTGTCATCTAATTCAAAAGCTTTCCTGTAACATCCACGGGCTCTGTTTCTATCTCCTACTACATCCCTGTAATAATGACCTAAATAGCAGAAAACTTTGCCCATGTATGTATCCAGTTTGGCAGCCTGAAAAATAAAAATTGATAATAACAGAATATTAAAGTTTGTTTGGATGGGTCCCTTTAAAAACACAAAAGATAAATATACAGATTTAAAAAAATAAATAAATATACAAAAATATGCCAAAACATCCTTTAACGTAAGATTTAAAGCAGACATGAAAACTGGCCATCACCGGTTACAGAAAACAAACAAATATAAAAATACTATTTCTCTGCTAAAAGAAATGCGAAATTAGAGTTATTATTTCATCAATCTGTTTCTAAGAGTCAAGATAGGAATGTAAAACTTCTAGCTGTTACACATCTAAAATATAAGAAGTTAAACACGTAGAAGTATATAAGACTCACATGGCAATAAAAGTACAGTGGAAATTACCTAAAAACAGTATTGTTTTCCAAAGGTACTGATGTCTCATTTTCTATAACACGTGTTTCTTAAATTAGTAACTTTTACATTTTTATGATTTAATTTTCTCCTTGAAAACCCATACAACATTCTCACAAAATCTTATGTGTGAGAGATGAAACACAAAAAAAAAAATCAGTAAAGGGTAATTTTAAGTACCTAACTTATGTGATTATTAGATTTGATTTCATAATGAATCCATTTCAACTAAGAACTAAATAGCATATGTTACCTTTAGAAAATGGGTAAGAGCCTTTGTTTTATCTTTTCTTGTTTCTTCACCCATAGACCAATATGTTAACCCAAGTTGGTAATGATATTCAGCAACTTCAGCATCTTTCTCAAGAGCTAGCTGAAAACTAAGTCACAAAAGGGAAGAAAGGAATATTCAGATAGATAGATAGATAGATTAAAAAAAAAAATAGGAGACACCTAGTTGGAACAATCAAAGTTTGACTTATCCAAGGATGGTAAATTAGAAGCAAGTCATTACTTTAGGATATAGATCATGAGAAAAAAAAATGATTAGAAGAGGAAACCAAACTTAAAACCAAACATTATATGTGCTTACTGAACATTATGAACAGCTAATGAGATTTCAAACCCATCATGAAATTTTCTATAGTTATGCCAAATACATTTCTTATAGTTATGCCAAATACATTTCTTAAAAATACTAAGGCTTGGGGCTCCCCTGATGGCGCAGTGGTTGAAAGTCCGCCTGCCGATGCAGGGGACACGGGTTCGTGCCCCGGTGTGGGAGGATCCCACATGCCGCGGAGCGGCTGGGCCCGTGGGCCATGGCCGCTGAGCCTGCGCATCCGGAGCCTGTACTCCGCGACGGGAGAGGCCACAACAGTGAGAGGCCCGCGTACCGCAAAAAAAAAAAAAAAAACTTAGGCTTACAAAGATCAAATTTATGCAAAACTAGATCTTTATCAAACCCATTCATTTTGAATTTTTCAAGATATATTAAATTAAGATAGGACTAGGTTTATGAGCAATCTAAATACATCCTTACCATTTTTCTGCTTGTAGATATTCCTTTTTGGTAAAATGAATCAAAGCCTCCAGGGCATGAGCTTCAGCTAGGTCAGGGTAAGAAGAGAGAAGGTCTTCCATAATCTATAAAGTATATATCTATCAATTCCATATGCAGATAAAAATAACTTTTAACTTAAAAAAAAACCCCTCAGTTTAAATGAAAACACCAACCTTTGAAGCTTCATCTAATGAGCCTTTGTTCAGATAGGCCAAGCCTTTGAGAACCAAAAGTCCTGGGATATTATTTGCATCAGAAACCTAGAAAATAATTGTAAAGAATTGCTATAAATCTCCTACAACACAATGCAGCAATGTTTTGCTTTAACTAAAGAATGACCATGGTATAAAGACTTAGAGGTCTTGATTTCTATCACTATTAACACTTTCATTCTTTGCAATCTTATTAAAGAAAATTTCAAATACATTAAAAAATTAGAGAACAGCATAATGAACCCACATGTACTTATCATCTAGTTTCAAAATTATTAGCTCAAAGCCAATCTTTTCTCATCTATACCTCCACCCATTTCACCACACTCCTGCTTAGATTACCCCAGAAATTATAGCTTTTCATCTGATAGTTTAGTATCTGTATCTAAAAAATACGTTTATTTTTAATAACATAATCATACTACCATTATAAACACATAAACAAAACCAACAATACATCCTTAACATCATCAAATAATTAACCAGTGTTCAAATTTATCAGTTGTCTCATAAAATATTTAAAGAATTTGTTTTAATCAAAATCCAAATAAGGTACATACATTTCAACTGGCTGATATGTCTCTTAAGTCTCTTTTAATCTATAGGGTTCCCTTACATCCCTTTTTTTCTCCCTTAAAATTTAACTGTTGAAAAATATGGGCCACTTTCACAGTTTCTCAGAGTCTGGCTCTTGATGATTGTATTGTCATGGTATTGACATGTTCCCTGGTCCCCTGTATCTTCTATAAATTAGTAGGTCTAGACCTTTGATCTGATTCAGGGTTGATGTTCTGGCAAGAATACCTCATGTGTACTTGCACCTGGTTATGTCTAGTTGTCTTTTTTTCTTGTGAAGTTAAGCAGCCATTGATCCTCAATGCCTAGATCTATTAATTCATTATGGACTGCAAAATGGTGATTTCCTAATTCTATCATTCCTTCTTTCCTTATTCGATGGCATACTTCAACAAAGAGAAATTTCCCCTCCTCTATCTATTTGATCATTCTGAGGAACAGTTCATAAAGGAAACATAGGATAAATACCTCGATTTTTTCCAATTGATTCCTTAGCATCCTTCAAAGATTCACTTTACTGAGGATGATTTGTTGATTTTTTTTGGTATCATCATTAACACATGGATTTAAACTTAAATGATGTGCTTTAATCTACTGCAGTTACTACTGCTCAAACCATCCCCTCTTTAGCCAGTAAAAAATCAATTCATGCTAGTTCCTGAGCACTTCTGACATAATTCTAATAGCCTTTTATGGTTTCGTTGGTTTCTAGCATTATAAGGTGTCCTGGGCTCATCTTGTACATTTTCTGTCTCAGACTTGGATTCTACCAGTTCTTCAAGGCACTTTTCATTTGGTTTTTGTTTTTTGTAAAAAAAAAAAAAAAAAAAAAAAAGAGTATGGAAAGACCTCTCCAAAGCATTCACCCAAAACACACTATTGGTGGAAGGCAAGTATTGAGAGAAAACAAGAAAATAAGATATCTGTTCTTGAAGGATCCTGACAACTGTTCTAATTTTAAAGAAAAACTATGAAATGCAAAGCCTTTTGAAACATAAAAAACAATGATTTTTTATAAAAATTCAGAACTCTGCAATATGCTGAGTGATATAATTTTAATTTTATACCAAAAATAGCCTTTATCTGAAAAATATCTTTATATTGTTAAAGGCGCCATGTTGTTATAATTCATAATTTACTAGTTTTTGCTAGGGAATTTCAAACTGCTTGAATCAAAAACAGTAAGAAATCAGTTTCCTTCTTAAATATCAATCTTTCTCAGAGTGTTTAAGTTGAATAAAACAAGCAACATTCTCTACCATGAAGCTACAAGTGTCCTTAATAATTCTTGTCAATAATCTATGAAATATTTTCTGGAGAGAAAAATTTAGAATACCAAATTAATAATAATCAAGTATTGATAACCCAACAGGGCAAAAAGAGAAAAGGAGAATAAGAGCAAGAACTAAAGAAAGAAATTGCATTATATGAAGAACACTGTAAGTACTTAAGCAAGAGGCAAACAAATAACTTTAGGAGTTTCCAAAAAGTGCAGAGGTGGTGAATTCAAACCTCTAGCACAAAATTTTTGTAAGTAAATATTTGTGGTAAGCAGAGAGTGGTTGATGCCTGGTTGACCGAAAACTAAATAAGGTGAAGGGAAAAATGCAATGATGAGACTACCTGATCAAGAGTATGAATTGCTTCCTCTGAAGATTCATAATCTGAGAGTTTAATCAAAGCCTCTGCTTTCAAATGAAGACAAAGATTCTTCTGATGAAGATTGCCACCAGACACACCAAGATTATCTATGTTCTTCAGAGCTGACAAAATTAAGGACATCTGAATGAAGACAATCATATCACTTCACTTTTTTTTTTTCTTTTTAAGGGTAACATATAACAAATTGTAGATATAGTAAGAATAAACTGTCAAAACAATATACATGAAGAATAATTCAAAGCTAAATATAAATTCTTCCCTGAACTCTTTATGAAAATATCTGAATTTGAAACAGAATAGATCTAAATTTAAAACCTCCATCTTTACGTAACATATAATAAAACTGAACATCCTGAAACACAACAATGGCTGTCTATATCTGCTACATAATAGAGGTTAACCCTTATCTAAAGCATCTGTCACAAAAATAGCACATTAAGGATAATGGAAGGGAAAAGAAGCTGAATTAGGATGAACCAAGGTAAACTGTTTCCCAACTGCAGAGGCAAGGTCACCAGCCAGGCCAAGAGCAGTGCATCATTTCTCTGATTTCTTACCCCACACCTGACCTACATGAGCACATGCAGATAGGCTCTAAGATACCTCTCCTTGTCCATTACCTACATTGAAGGAATCAAGAATCTACGTTAGAGTGAAGGTCGCAGGTCCCACAAGAAGCTTCCCTGTTACAAAGACAGAGCATCACCACACAAGCTTAAACTGACTTTGTCAAAATTCCAAGTGTAGGAAACCTTTGATAAATACTCATTGTTGGTTTAAAAATATAGTAGTAGACATGCACACAGACTTGGTGTGTTTTTTTTTTTAACCTCCTCAATGAAATTTAAATTAGTTGGTAACTTAAAATACAAAATAAAGCACCATTATCATTCTCCTTTAAGATGAAAAGAAACAGCATTGGCCACCCTGGAAGATGTCAAGAATACCTTGATTGCATGAAAGAACAGCTTCCTTAGGTTTATGCATTCTGACTTGGGCTTCTGCCAGATGATACCATCCAGCTGTGCAGAGAGGGCTTTCCTTTAATCCTAAAAGGATAAGAGTAATCACAAAATCCAAGGTTTCCATTACGACTGAGATGAATGGCACCACAATCCACTCCCCAGATCAGACTCCTCCCCGCTCCCTTGTAGTCCATATCTAATCAGTCACAAAGTCACATTGATTCCACGGCCCACCACTTCAGTTCAGACCTCCATTATCTATCCCAGATCAATGCAAGTGCTTGCCATCTACACCAATTCATTCTCTATACTGTGGCCAGAATATTTCTAAAAATACAAATGGGATTATGAAATTCCCCTACTTAAGACTGCGCTGGTTCCCAGCTGCCCTTTGGATAACATGCAAACCTCTTAACAAGGTTTGCAAGGCCCCTTTCCAGCCTCAATTCTTGTCCCCTCCTGCTCCCATACTTTATTTTCAAATCTTGCTGAACGATCAGGAGTTTCCTGAACACTAGCTTTTCTCTCACCTCAGGCTATTTCAACTCTTGGCCTAAAATGCTCCTCCCGCTGCCAGGCTTGTATTTGTCATTCAGACCTCAATATGAAAGAGAGTTCATCCAGAATTGTCATACCTGATAAGACTAAATTAAAGCCTCCTAAGCATGGAGATAGCATCCTTATTTTACACGGAGATAGTATCCTTATTTTACAAACGAAAACACTGAGACACAAAGAGTTTAATTAACTTTCGTAAGGTCTTGAAATTAGTGAGTGGCAGAGTTGGAATTCAAACTTAAGCAGACTCCAGAGTATGTAAGTACATTTTTTTGCTTCTATCCTAAATATATATATTCCTTAAAGAAAGGCCCAAAGATAAACGCCTGCTAACAACTATACCTCATGTTATACGTTGCACACTGAACACTCACCTTCTGTTAAGTTCCTAACAGCACCTTCGTACTTTTTGTCTTGTAATGCTTTAATGCCTAAACCAATGAGACCTGGACCACTTTTTGAATCCATTTCCACTAATCTACAACAGTACTGTTCTCCCTCATCAGTAAGGCTTCCTGGAATTAAAAGAAAAATTTATTAGCATACATATAACAATATGTGCCAACACCTGTACACTTAAATCCCAAGAGCTGTCTTATGCATACACTTCCATATCTTGATTCCAGGAATTTGAAACTTAAATAGACCAACAAATGTAGAAAATATTAACATCTCATAAAGAAAATGATGTTCCTCCTTCTTCTTAAATACCAGAAGTAGAAACCACTTTACACACAGCAGTATGGGTAAACCGAACTTGCTGTCGTACTCAAGGGTTTCAAGCAAGAAACCTACTGCTACTTGCCACAAGGCTAAGACTCAGCGCGCTGCGTGCCACCGGGTCTCCCTTTGCTATTCAGCAATAAGAACTTTGGTTGTTAGATGAAGGAATCCCTGTCAAAGGACAGTATCTTTGCCAACCTCTCTCCCTGGACAACAACGTGCTGCTAGAGATGCGGCAGCCAAGATGCCAGATGCAGTGGACTCTTCCAGCAGCCCAGAATCAAAAGACAGCCTACTCAGCAGGATACTGAACAAAGACTTAGTCACATTCTTCTTAAGTTTACATTCAAAACTTTCTTTTCCTATATAAGTTAACAGTTAGGCTTATGTAGTAATCATCCAATGCCTACATTTTGAGTTTATTTTGGTAAAAAAAATTAGTTTAGAAAACACTGTAGGTTCTGTTATATTGTATTTCCATTTTCTCCAACCTCAATCATTCTCAGAATTCCTGTTCCCAGAAAAGCACAAAAACAGGTGGAAAATATGATTTCTGTTTTGAGAATAAACTGGGACTACCATTCACCACTTTAATAAGTTGTTTAATCACATACGGAAATTCTTGAAAAGTAATTGAGACAGTAATTTACAACTTGAAGCAATAAATAAGGGGAACAAATAAAAATAATTTATCTGAAAAAGAGACCTGATGCTTTAATATCTCTATAAAACAGCCCCAAACCACATATGGAACCACTGTTTCAGTAACAGATGTCAAAGGTGAATTCTTTGCATGATACCATTTAGCTTATATATTTCAAAATATTTAAAACCAGATATACAACAATGTATATAATCCCTAAGTAATATTTTATATATTAATTTAGAAGTCCAAGTTAGCACCAAAAATTCAAAGAATTCATAAAGGCTAAAGAATTAAAACTTCAATACTGTTTGGTGAAATATGAGAATAAACTGGAAGAAATACTATCTCGGTTAATAAGCCAGTAAAAAAGACACAAGCCTGCTTCTAGACAAGAATTTCCCTTCTATCAATATGTTCTCACTATCGCTTCCGTATATATGAATTCCAAGAATAGACATGCCTAGTTCCATACACCCTATTATCCTCCAAAAGCAAACCACTGGGGGCTTCCCCCACCCCTTTTATATCCAGCGGTATTGTCTAAACTAGATATCAAAATAACCTCGAGGACTTGTTAAAACAAAAAATGCTGAACGCTACTCTCAAAGTTTCTGATTCAGTAGGTCTGATATTAGACCTGAGAATTTGCATTTCTAACAAGTTGTCAGGTGATACTGATGCTACTGGTCCAGAGATCATACTTTAAGAATCACCAGTCTACAGTATTTACCAATACCATATACCAACTGTATTACTAACTTTATAGCATATATACCCTACCTTTGTTGCCTCTGTAGCTAAACAGTAATTTCTGAAGGGTAGGGACTAGTATAGTGTCTTGTACATGTAGCCATTCATTAAATATTGTAATGATCCTTTAAAAATACCGTTATGAATTGATGTCCCAAAAGGCTTAGTCTATTAATAGGTAAAGGCTGAGAATTACTATGGAAAATTAAAAACATTCACCATTCTAAAAAAGAAAATAAAATGGCTACTAAAATTTTACCTTCGATTTCTATCCAACTGAGTCAAAACTCTCTCTTACTCCACAGAAACACAATTCATGATAGTCTATCTTGGCTATAAAAACTGCCCTTATTACAGAAAACACACCTGGGATGAAAAGAAGAAAAGCCAATCATGCATCTTTTCTAAAAAATCATCCATATTTAGGGTAACTAAAAACTGCACACAGGTGAGCAAAGTGTGAATAGGCAGATGAAAATAGTTTCCTAAAGGTCTAGGATTAACACAAAAATCTTTTAAACAAGGTATATTTTCCTAACATATTCCCCTTTGCTAACATCTGGGAGCACAATTATAAAAGCAAAAAGAGATTCGGGGAGACTATATTCACGTCTAGCCCTGGATAACATACTCTCTACATAAGACCAAGTGGCACTTAAAGGGTTTCTCTACAGTGTTCACAAAAACCATCAACAGTAATAACAACACTAGTGATCCTGTGTAAAGAGACAGGAATATTCTAGCTTCAACTCTCAATCCACTTCTCCATACTAATTCTTGTTGAAAATACTACCTAAATAAATGTGGAGGATAAAACCAGAAAGGAAATAGACTTCATTGTTTTTGAATAGAAAATTGTTTAACTTATCTGCTCTTTTTAACATTTAAAAGAGTCTAAGATTCCAGATTTAGTGACTTTAGAACAGTTTGTCAATATTATTTTTATTTGTCAATAAGGCAAGGTAGACTTGGAGCTGATAAACGATGTTCTGAAAAGGTTCAGAGTAGATGCTCAGTAATACCTATAAGAATTCTGTTTCCTAAAGTTTATCACAAAAAAAGGCAAGAGGTTTTTTAAATTTATTTCTGACATCCCAAAGAAATCCAACAGTGCTGTAGAATTTTTCTTTTAAATTAACCTAGCTTGGAGGGAGAAAAACAACATGTACTCATTTTTTTATTTCCACCTGGATTTTCTAGTATTTCTGGAACAGAAAATCTTAAATTCTTTTCTGTTTGGATTTGAAGAAACAAGCTTTCTTATCCTCCTGCAATTCAGCAATAAAGCAAAACAAAATAAATCAAAAAGGTCATTTAGCATGAAATAACATTTCATCAGATGACAACTGTGAAAGCTATTCACTACTTGTTATGTGAAGCTTTATAAACTGAGTCATTTTGCAAATGAGTCTTCAAGCCTCAACATGCAAAGGAGGACAAAAGAGAATGAAATATATTTGTCCCCAGTGGAAAAGAACCCAGTGATTAACTGCTGTGAGGCAGCAAATTCTGCAGGCACTAAAGTACTCTGGGGGAGGATAGATCAGCCTTTAAGAGACCTCACAGATTTTCAGAAGTTCTTAATACATAGAAAGTTTGGCTTAAAGGAGCAATGAAAAGAAGGAAAAAAAGAAATCATTAAGCACAGCTTCCTACTCTCCTACATTAACTATTAAACTTCCACCCCAAAATAATGCTTCACCTCAGAATGCACCTAAGCCTGAACTGCCCCATTCCACAAATCCTTACAACCAACATTTCAGCAGGGAAAGAAGTCTTCCTTGGAGTACCATACATGTAAATATCCACCTACCCACTCCCCTTTGCCAGGACATTTGTAATTCTGCAAAATACCCATCCCCAAACCCTCTTTGAGAATGGTGTTTTTTTTTTTCCACAAAAATCAACACTCTCTCTAATCAATCCGAAAATCCCTTTGCTATCTCTTTACTAAAACATTTTGTCAAGTACTGAATTTATGGGCAAAACTCTGCAGACTATTTGTTGAGCTTATTGCTTCTATAATTTTGTAGGCTTTTTGATATACTAGGGCATATTTACTCAACAAATCTACATTATAGGCTTATATGTGCCTATTAAGAAAACATTTGATCAGTCCTCAAAAAGAAACATCAGTGTATCTTCTTGTGCCAATTAGCATGTAAGCACGTCAAGAATGAGGGAATGGCACAAACCATGAATAGCTGAACAGGAACAGAGAGAAAAGGGTGAACAGCCATGAATTTCGCAATAGCAGAAAAAGGGGTGGAGGGATGAGTACCAGAGGCCACACAATAAAGAAAATCAGTCCACTTATCTTGGGAACACACTGGGTTTCATGCTAAAAGTTGAAGAAACTGGGTGACTTAGAACTATGCTTCCTATTAGAGGAAAACAAACAAACAAAAAAACACACACAAAAAAAATCATAGAAGTCTTCCCTGGTGACGCAGTGGTTAAGAACCCGCCTGCCAATGCAGGGGACACGGGTTCGAGCCCTGGTCTGGGAAGATCCCACACGCCGCGGAGCAACTAAGGCCGTGCACCACAACTACTGAGACTGTGCTCTAGAGCCTGCGAGCCACAACTACTGAAGCCCGCGCACCTAGAGCCCGTGCTCTGCAACAAGAGAAGCCACCGCAATGAGAAGCCCGCGCACCACAACAAAGAGTAGCCCTCGCTCGCTGCAACTAGAGAAAGCCCGCGCGCGGCAACAAAGGCCCAACACAGCCAAAAATAAATTAATTAATTAAAAAAAAAATCATAAGCATGCTTCCTGTACTGAAAGTCTCTTAGCATGCCCTTCCTCCTTGACCTCAAGGCAACGTCCATAACATTAACTAGCCCTTTCTTCTTGAAACTCTCCTGCCAGAAGAGTTACTGCAATTCTCTTTCTCCTCTAAAAGCCTACTATCCCCCTCTCACACTTCCTCCTCTTCTCCCTTAAATGAAGTCAGTCTGTCCCTGGATTGCTTCTTTTTATACCTGCTAACCATTTCTTCCTACTCTTTTCCCATTGCTGTAGTCTAAGTTCCAATTCAATCACTTTGATTAAAAAAGACAGCCCTGGGCTTCCCTGGTGGCGTGGTGGTTGAGAGTCCGCCTGCCGATGCAGGGGACACAGGTTCCTGCCCTGGTCCGGGAAGATCCCCACATGCTGCAGAGTGGCTGGGCCCGTGAGCCATGGTCGCTGAGCCTGCGCGTCCGGAGCCTGTGCTCCGCAACGGGAGAGGCCACAACAGTGAGAGGCCCGCGTACTGCAAAAAAAAAAAAAAAAAAAAAAAAAAAAAAAAAAAAAAGACAGCCCTACTAAAGGCCTCCTAATCATAAAATTAGTTGCTCAATCTCTCAAGACAGACCTCCTTTCTGAAATGCTCTTTCCTTGCCTTCTGTGTTGCTTTGCATCGGCTCCCCCACCTTCCTCTCTGACCCTCTTCGCTTCTCTGTCCTCCATCCCCTCTTCCCCCTCTTCCTCCCTTTCCCTTCAAGGCAGCCAACACTGCCCAAGGTACAGTTTTCACCTTTCCGCCCTTCAGGCATCCTCTGAAGTCATCCACTCCATTCACTTTCATGTACACGCAAACAGCTTCTAAACCTTGTTGATCTCTCACGGGCAAACCCTGATGAACATTTCCCTCTGAATGCCCATTAACAGCTCCTCTCAACAACTTACCTTTCGTACAAACCATCATTCCATATTAGTGCAACTTTTCAGGAGAGTTGAAAGTTAAAATTGATTTCTCCCTCCCATCACCTCTAAGAAATCTCTTCCATTTTTGCATTCACCTGTTACTTTCAATTGCTGCTATCGTATTCCCAGTTCATTCGTTCCTATAGTTCATTCATTCCTAGCATCACTTATTCTACCCAATCTAGTCTATCTTCTGTACAATCTATCCTGCACACCATATTAGTTTAAGATTTTATACTTCATAAATATACTCACTACAACACTTTTAATGTTTTCTTTTCTCATGTTAGTGAAAACTGCTCTTGCACGTGTATCTTTGACTCAGTTAAAGTAAGGAAAAGGGGGTCTGCTTACTTCTCACCATAAAATAATCCAAAACTGAAGAGTTCTGGACTTTAACTCAGACACCAGGGGGAAAAAAAGTACAAGTTGGACTTACAAGGGAAAGTTAGAGTGGGGAGAGCCAAGGTAAGTGCAATGAGACTTTTGTAACAGGAATTTTCCCTCATTTATCTCAAGCAGTAGTTTTCAACCATTTTTCAATTATGAAACATGCGATGGTCATTAACATACAAAGCATTCCCATGTATATACTCATTTAGCAACAAAGTGAAAAAACTTAAATGGATTAGGAAAGCTCTGCAATAATTTACAATCACTACCACACTGGTGCTGGTACTGTCATTTCCATTCCAATGACTGACTTCTATGAATTATATTCCTATCGGGTGAATACAGGAATGGACAGGAATGATATTCAAATTCTTTTTAAAACACCTATTCAGCACAGACACTGGCAAAACAGACAGCAGCTGTTGTGAAAACCAATATGGTCAACATCCTGTAAACTGACAAGCACAAGATATCCACAGCTACAAGTTTTGGCAACTCCCAGAAGGCTAGCTGCCATCACTTCTCTCTCTTCCCCCAACAAAAGTACACAAAGAAGCAACAGCATGAAGCATACACTAAGACACACTCTCTGACTTGAATCTGCTCTGTTTAATTAAAAAAGTAGATCATTCACAAACTTCATTACTTTATCATACTATAGTATTTGTAACAATGTCGTTGTGACATTGACATACCACATAACATCAACACTGAGAATGTTAATCTTTCACAAAATCTTTTGCATGACATTCATATCCCTGTGTAATACAGTCTAACTTACTTAATCAAAATATATCTTAGTTATTCTTTCTACTATAGCAAATAGAACTATTTTACTATTCCCCAAAACCACACCTAGTCCCATTCCTCTGCTCATGCCATGTGGCGCATCTTTCACCTTCTCCTGTTCATCTAATTTCTGTGGAAAATTCAAGACCTTCTTCAATTCTTACCTTCAAAAATACTTCACTGATCAACAATAAACTCAGTAGCTCATAATTCGTGTCACTATACCTTCCTGTATTTCTTAGCCTTTTCATGTGCACAAAGAATACATATTGTACTTCCTCTCATGTCCAGAAATACTGAAACAATGCCTTACACACAACGGGCACTAAAACAATTTTTCATTCATAGCAACATCACTCTCACACCTCTGGGACACACAATATAACAAAGAATAAATTACCTGTTTCAATTAAATGCAAACAAAGCACTTCTAATGGATACTGTACAGTAGGATAGATGTTTATCATTCCTTCACAAGCCTTCTTCAACCTAGCAGTCTCATGAGGAAACTTGAAAATATAAAAGTAAAATAAAGTGAGTAGCAGAAAAATATACTTGTGAGCACTTTCCTAATTAGAATAGAAAGTCACGTTAGAGATTTTAAAAATCAACTTACTTTGGATAAACATTGAATGAAATGTCTATAAAGCACCTGGTGATCTTCACTAGGAATCTTATCTGATAAGTCCAGTGCATTCTCAAAAGCAGTTAATAGCTGAAACAAAGACACAAAAAGCTATTATCTGTAGCACACTTAAATGACAAATACAATAAATAGTTGAACACAAAAGACTTATACAAACCATACCCTTAACTAGTAACTGCAAATGTGTTTTATTGTCTGGCCCTACAATTTCAATGAGGAAAAAAATGTATAATTAAGTTTGGAATACATCTGACTCCAATTGGCCAGCAGACTGCATTGAACTAATAAGGGATAACTATAAATTAGCGACATTAATTTAACAAAACATTCTTGTAAGTGCTTGCTGCTCCCTACTAACTAGTTGAGAGGTACAGTCTCATATGTTAGTGTAGCTGTTACTGCTCAGATCACTTTTAAAACATCTCTTCTGAAATCACCAGCACAGTCTTTGGAACATCTTCAGGATAGCAAATCTTCAATCTCAAAAAAAAAATTTTTATTAAGTTATACTTTTGGTAAAAAACCAGAGATATGACTGAACTATCATGAAATCATTCTTCTTACATAGTATTATTAACTGACTTTGAAGAAAATTCCAAAAGAAGCCTCCTAAATATTTCCTCAGCAAGGACAGCAATACCAGAATCCAAGGCAAGCACTTTAAAAAATACCATTCATGGGACTTCCCTGGTGGTGCAGAGGTTAAGAATCCGCCTGCCAATGCAGGGGACACGGGGGGTTCGAGCCCTGGTCCAGGAAGATCCCACATGCCACGGAGCAACTAAGTCCGTGCGCCACAACTACTGAGCCTGCGCTCTAGAGCCTGTAAGCCACAACTACTGAGCCTGCACTCTAGAGCCCGCGAGCCACAACTACTGAAGCCCACATGCCTAGAGCCCGTGCTCTGTAACAAGAGAAGCCACCGCAATGAGAAGCCCATGCACCACAACAAAGAGTAGACCCCGCTCACCGCAACTAGACAAAGCCTGCACACAGCAACGAAGACCCAATGCAGCCAAAAATAAATATTTTTTAAAAATATATAATAAAAATAAAGAATACCATTCATTTGGTTACGTAAGTTCTACATTTTTCAAAATGAAGTTCCATGACTTTATAATAAAAATTCATAATACAGTTCACCACCTCAAATTTTCATTTTAAGGTATGGTATAAAGTCTGTATAAATAAGTAAAATTTTACTGTGCTAATAAAGTTTAATGATCTTGCAAATAAAGAAAAAAAAAAAGAAGCCTAACAAACAGTCTAGCGTAACACGTTTAAAAAAAATAGTAATGAAATTAATCCACGTGGTAAATATGTGATACATTTTTTTCTGAACAGACTTAAATAAGGCAGAGTATCACTAGCATTCAAGGTGAAAATAACCCTCCCCCCAAAAAAATCCTTTTATCCTATTTAACAATTAGAAATCAATTCTTAAAATGATAAGTATAATTAGTTCTCTTTCATGGAGGAGTATAGTGTAGATAATTCAAAATATTTTTACTTATTTTGACATGTGTTTGATATCCTGGTAACTGATACTATTTTAAGGAAATAAGTCATAATATGAAGACATGGTTTAAAAGAAGTTAATAAATCACCTAATTTTGTCAACGTTCAATTTTTTTCCACAACTGAATCTATACACAGATAAACCAATACAAAAACAAATGCAAATCTTATTCTCATGTTTTTATTCCTACCACTTAGGACATGCCTGACATATAGTAACAGGTTCTCCATAAATATTTTCTAATTAAAGGAACAAATTAATGAGTGAACAAATGAATGAACACATTAAAGAAATGAGATTCGAATCCTATATGGAGTCTATAATTGTTCACATTTAAAAATTCTATTAAATTTAGCAAGTGTACATTGAGTGTTTATTTACCATAATATGAAATTAAGTTTACTTTTAAACTTACAAATATAAAAAATAGAATGATGAAAATATTTTCCAATTATGGTTCAAAACCAATAGGTTTTTTTAAGTCTTTTAAAAAGTCTTTGCAATTACTTGAAAATGTGTACATTAAAAAAGAATATTTCAGGCTTTCCTGGTGGTGCAGTGGTTGGGAGTCCGCCTGCCGGTGCAGGGGATGCGGGTTCGTGCCCTGGTCCGGGAGGATCCCGCATGCCACGGGGCGGGTGGGCCCGTGGGCCATGGACGCTGGGCCTGCGCGTCCGCAGCCTGTGCTCCACAATGGGAGAGGCCGTGACAGTGAGAGGCCCGCGTACCACAAAAAAAAAAAAAAAGAAATATTTCTAGGTATAAGTACTCTAAATACTAAATATAAATACTCTAAATAAAATACTCTACAACCAACAAGGGATTAAGCTCAAAAATATACAAACAGCTCATACAGCTCGATATCAAAAAAACAAACAACCCAATCCAAAAATGGGCAGAAGCCCTAAATAGAAATTTCTCCAAAGAAGACATACAGATGGCCAAAAACCACATGAAAAGATGCTAAACACCACTAATTATTAGAGAAATGCAAATCAAAACTACAATGAGGTATCGCCTCACACGGATCATAATGGCCATCATCAAAAAATCTACAAACAATAAATGCTGGAGAGGGTGTGGAGAAAAGGGAACCCTCTTGCACTGTTGGTGGGAATGTAAATTGGTGCAGCCACTATGGAGAATAGTATGGAGGTTCCTTAAAAACTAAAAATACAACTACCATATCACCCAGCAATCCCACTCCTGGGCATATACTCAGAGAAAACCACAACTCGAAAAGATACATGTACCCCAATGTTCATTGCAGCACTATTTACAATAGCCAAGACATGGAAGCAACCTAAATGTCCATCAACAGAGGAATGGATAAAGAAGATGTAGTGTATATATATATATATATATATATACAATGGAACATTACTCAGCCATAAAAAAAGAATGAAACAATGCCATTTGCAGCAACATGGATGGACGCAGAGACCGTCAAACTGAGTGAAGTAAGTCAGACAGAGAAAGACAAATATCATATGATATCATTTACATGTGGAATTTTAAAAAATGGTACAAATGAACTTGTTTACAAAACAGAAATAGAGTCACAGATGTATGTCACAAATTTATGGTTACCAGGGGGGAAAGGGCAGGGGAGAGATACATTGGGAGATTGGGATTGACATATACACACTACTATATATAAAACAGATAACTAATAAGGACCTACTGTATAGCACAGGGAACTCTATTCAATACTCTGTAATGAACTATATGGGAAAAGAATCTAAAAAAGAGTGGCTATATATATATGTATAACTGACTCACTTCGCTGTACACCTGAAATTAACACAACATTGTAAATCAACTATGCTCCAATAAAAAGTTAAATAAATAAATAAATAAAATACTCTAGTTGAACTGTTAAATCTGAAAGTAATTTAGTACTCTTAATTCATAAATATAAAGAAACACACCTTTAAGGTACAACTTTTTAGAAATTATAGCAGTTTTGCAAAAGCCAATTTCATAGTATCTTTTTTTACAGTGATTAAGTAACTGATTTATTGTGAATTCTTATGAATACAAGGAAGTAAAATTCTGATACCCTGAATATTATTTCCACTCTGTCCAGACTTAGTATTAAACTGTAGGCCTGTAGTTCTGATTTTATCAGGAAGAGCTTCTATGAATTTAAAACTGAACATTTATAAAATATCTAGTCTGACATATAGTATTTTTCTATATCATATTGTTATGCTTCCATTTTCTAAATTCAACTAAATGATCAACTTTCATGACACAAATTGTGGGGAATAAATGGCTAGTACCAATTGTTGGGTCTCATTATTCTGATCCTCAGTACTCTCAGCCAGCAACTGGGTCAATTTCTTCCATAGCTGATGAAGTTCTTGGTTTTCGGCACCTCCTTCCTGCCGTGTCTTTATCAATTTGTGCCATGTTCGGGCCGCCTATCAGGGAGATTTAAAATGGTTACTTTATCTAAAATACTAAAATGCTATTAAAAAATTTTAAATCTATAAGTAAAAATATTTTTATCTGCTAAAACACAAAAATAGCAAAAGCACAGAACTCCATCTATTACGAATTCCATAAAAAATAAGATGATTGGGCACGTCCACATAGTGCTTATATTACAAGTATGACTGAGATACCAGAGTACATACAGGGATAATGACTACATGCCCCAATCTTCATAACCTACAGCATCAGGAGTCGCACACCACAAACAGGACAATAAATTCTACAGATGATATTTTTACTTATTTTATTTATCCCTGCCCAGTTTCAAAAAAGTCTGGAAATAATGACACCTGAAATTTGGATTCCAAGTTACAGTTTTCAAAGCACTGTGATTTGTTTTGATACCACACTACAATTAATTTTCTAAATTTTTCCTTAAGCTAAAGGAAAGCTTTCTTTTAATAATGGTTTTATTAAAAGAAATCTACTACCCCAGCAAATCATTAACCAACCTCTACGTGTTTCTTTTCTTGGTAATACAGATCCACAAGTTTCTTACAGACATCACACCACTTCTGTTTGTCAACACTTAGAATAGAAGAAAAGGATTTTGAATCTGATTAATGAAAACAACTGAGGACTTAAGACACAAAAATTAAAATATCCCCAAAATAATGTTAGGCACTATTTTAAATTAGAACATATCCTCTATCACACTACAGTAAAATTTTATAAAATGAGCATCTCATAAAAAAGAAAAGGTTTAAGAAATATTATCTTCTATTATATTGACTAAAAATAATATCAAAGTTCTCAAATAAGTCAATCCCCTTACGATTAGTGTTTCAATCACCATCAAGAGATTCTGTAACAACAGTTTGAAAGAAAAATGATTCACAATTCCCAGTAAATGTCTGGAGTACTTCCATATAATTTTGAATCAGTTTTATTCTAATTCAAGCCATTAAAGAAACTAGCCTTTCCTCACATATTGATTACCTTTCATAAAGATCCAGGAGCTTTTGGTAAACACCAGGTAAGTCATCCTTAGCATTTATGTGATTACATTTCTCATACAAGCTTGCTAACCCCTAAAAGAGGAAACAATAGAGATTATTCTTCCAAAGATATCTAGTGTGCTCATGTTTATTTTGCTAAATAAACTGACAATCTATGAAGATTATTTATGATAGAGATTATTATAATTTACAGATGAAATAAAATGTCTGGGATGTGCCTCCAAATAATTGGGGGTAGGAGGTAGTAGGTGAAAAAATACTGGCCATGAGTGAGTTTTTACTGAAGCTGGATGGTGGGCATAGAGGGGTTCATTTTACCATTCTCTTCACTTTTGAAAATATACTTGAAGTGTTCCACAATAAAAAAAATACCTTTTAATAATTATTATGCAATCTTAACACCTAAGACGTTACCAGGTGACTCTATTTTCACATGGTCAAACAAGAAAAATCCAAGTAGTCTTTGGAAATTGTCATTTTTGCTTCAAATAAAGATCAGATATCCTAAACCAATCAGTACATAATAAAAGTTGGCATTAGGGAGATGTTACTAGATAACCCTACTCATGTTGCTGTTCATGTAAACCTGAGACAAACAGGTTCATGTTCTCCAGAGCCTACTACCCCTATTAATCATAGTTTCCAAGATGTGATTGAGATATGAAACAGTTATTAAATATGAAAAAGCTGGAGAAGCCAAGTAAAAACCACAAAGACCATTAAATGAGAAGAAGGAATTTAACTAGTACTCAGAGACATAGAATTTCAAATTTTTTATATTATTTCATTTTTAAAAACATATTTTAAAAACATAATATACATTTTTTTTCTCTCAGGTAAGCATAAAGAATATTCTTCATAAGTCTCTAATATGCACATATAATTAAGTTGGAGATTTATATAACCATGTTTCAATTTCTGTCCTAACATTTGGAAATAATCCATTGGATTGGAGATTAAATAGTGGTAAACAGCATTCTTGGCACCATTTTTTTTTCAACTAATTTTCAGGTTTAGAAGATCAATAAATTTAATTTTTTTTCTTATTCTGAGTAAATGGAGGTTTAAATGCTAAATTGTAAAGCTGTTAGCTGTATTTTGAAAAATGGGAAAAAGTTCTTTCCTATAACATAGTAAATAAAAATGTCTACGTACCTGCCAAGCTAGTAATTGGTCTGGCTCTAGCTCAGCAGCTTTCTTATAGGCACCCTGGGCCTGATCAGGTTGTTCTAGCTCGGCTGCAGCAACACCAATAAAAACCCAGGCATTATAGTTATTTTTCTCTTGTTTTAACACTGTCTGATTAAAAAATTAAAAGAGAAGGTAATTAAATTTTGGAAGCTCATGGACAAACAATAATCAAAAGACAGTCTACCTAGGAGTCAGGAAATCTGGATCTACCACTAAATGGACAATCTTAAGAATATCACTTAACCCCTGTGGTCTTCAGTTTCCTTAGGGAGAGGGAGTTGGACTGGATCAGTGACTGTAAGGGGTATGAAATATGAGGTATATTTTTAAAAAGCTGCCCAAGTACTCCTGATGCCTCTACCAAATGCCTCCCTCTGTCCCTTGAGAATACTGAGTATAAAAAGAACAATAAGATCATTCTTACCACCCAACCATCCTGCCTGCCTCCATGCCACACTGCTGCTAGTCCCTCACAAAACTATTTTCCATATCATTTCACCTTATCCAATTCCCATATTTTCCTTCACTATAACATCTCTCCATATTTAACAGATTTTCTTCATTGAAATTATACGCTAAGAAAGTAGGTTGACTCCAGTGTGACTGTACCAAATATGTTCAAAATAAATAGTGGCGGGACTTCCCTGGTGGCACAGTGGTTAAGAATCCGCCTGCCAATGCAGAGGACACGGTTTCGAGCCCTGGTCCAGGAAGATCCCACATGCTGCGGAGCAGCTAAGCCCATGAGCCACAACTACTGAGCCCACGTGCCACAACTACTGAAGCTTGTGCGCCTGGAGCCCATGCTCTGCAACAAGAGAAGCCACCGCAATGAGAAGCCTGCGCACCGCAACGAAGAGTAGCCCCCACTCGCCGCAACTAGAGATAGCCTGCACGCAGCAACAAAGACCCAAAGCAGCCAAAAATAAATAAGTAAATAAATAAATAGTGGCAATGAATGTTTAAACAACACCTATCAACTAGAATAAAAATTATATGCAGAGCTGCTTTCAGAAGTAACAACTATTTGCTAAGGTAAAATAGTTTGAAACAGAAAGCAAAGATGTTCTAGTGAAAGAAAAAACTAGTAGCTAAAATGAAAATAGCTCTTAAGGTTTTGCATATTCTAGAGAAAATAAGAACATTTCCAGGAGTTGAAGCAGTCAGATTATTAGGCTTTTGTGCATCCACATAGCAGTCCTAGCAATCTGTCACCAATATGCAGCACAAGCTCCATTCTATCCCATAACACTACCTCCCAAAAAAACCAGCAACAATGAGGTAACCACCAAAGCTAAGCTCCAAATACTGGGGCCTTATTAACATTTGTGTCCCCAACACCAAGAGCAATGACTGGCACATAACTGCTGAGCAAACGATAAATGCCATAGTCAACCCACAATCAGTAAGGACTGGCTATCTGCCTGATGACCAGGTTTTCAGAATCTGAAACGGACTTTTAAGGAAATAATTATAACAATGTAGTGAAAGCAAGCATGGAGTGCTGAAACAGTGTGAAGAAAAGAGTATCTGACTCCAAACTCCATCCACACAAGTCAGAGGAGGCTCCCTGAAGGGATGATTATACTGGGTTATAGAGGCACACAGGCAGACAGGGTGACACATTAGGCAAGACCCAGCCAATACACTGATCTCTTCACTAAAAATTTCCTTTAGTCTCAATCAACACTCTGGTTACTACACATAAGTAATCATACATTTGCCACTGACTAGCTCCCCATCTTTGCTTTCCATTTGAGTCTCTATGGCATAAATTATAGGAATTCATGTCTGAATCAGAAAGAAGAGTGCTATGGCGCTGCTGTATATAATAAAAGAAGAAGATTCAGATGTGCATTAGTTAGATCAGCCTAGTGCTGAAGGAAACAGTCCCTCCCCTCCCACACCTCCTTCTTCTCTCCCCGTTTAAACAGACTGCCCACCTTCTTCTGTATCAGGATTAGTCCTGTCATGGTCTCCATCCCTGCTGGGCTCAGTCACCACTAGAAACCTAACCTCACAAGGGCATCCTTCACCACTTAAGGCTCTCATCCTATACTGTTATGTATTTATTTCCCCCAATCTTACCCAATTCTCTCCCTCCCACTGTCTAAACTCTTTATTGTAACCTCTGGAACTCCCAATCTGGACAGCCAAGGGCCCTCTCTATTTTCAATCTTTCTTTTAACTGTACCAAGTTCTGCCTCAACAAAACTCGGCTATTCCCCTACAGATCTTACTTGCTGCAGCTGATTTCTTTTCTCGAACATCCCACATCCCACCAACCAGCAGGTGAGGAAAGGGTTCTCCTTGCTCACACTGATACCTACATTCTTCCTCTACTCCTCCCTCCTTCAAAATCCCCAGTACTTTTTTTTTTTTTTTTTTTTGCGGTACGCGGGCCTCTCACTGTTGTGGCCTCTCCCGTGGCGGAGCACAGGCTCCAGACGCGCAGGCTCAGCGGCCATGGCTCACAGGCCCAGCCGCTCCGCGGCATGTGGGATCTTCCCGGACCGGGGCACGAACCTGTGTCCCCTGCATCGGCAGGAGGATTCTCAACCACTGCGCCACCAGGGAAGCCCAAAAAAACCCCAGTACTTTTGAAGGTCAAGCCATCTGGCTATACTACAAAAAAAATCCTTCTTGTTGCTACCATCTACCAGCCTCCTAGGAACTCCCCTTTCCTTCAGTGAAAATACTGTATTCTTCCCTCCACTTCAATTCCTTTAATCATTCTAACATTCATGCAGACGACCCAATGAATGCCATGGCCTCCCAGTTACTTAGCCTCAGCATTACTCAGCCATCCAAAACCTGGGTTTCCAGTATGCACCTCTCCTATCCTCCCAGTTCAATCACTGTAATGGTAACAATTCTTTAACCTCTGTTATGTCCAATTTTTTTTTACCTCACCCCCTTTGCATTGTCACCCCACTGCTCAATTCTTACCTCTCCTTTCCCATCTTTGACTCCATGACCAATCACTATTATCACTCCCTTGCAAACATCCTCAACTCCTTGGCCTCTCTTTCCCCTCAACTTTCTTACTACCCACAGTTGAATTCCATCATGCCCATCGCCAAGCCTGAGAAGTTTAACACAAAGGAAGAAACTACACAGCTGAGTTTACCGATTTCACTTTAATGACATGAAATCTCAAATGGATACTCATTAGGGCCTTGAAAGCTTTCTAATCCTTACTAGTAAGTTTCTTTCCTCACTATAAATGACAACTATTTCATACCTTCTTTTGTCTCAAACCTCCTATACAACTCCTCCTCCATCCTCAGGTTACACTTCACTAAGAAAATAGAAGCCATCAGAGGGGAACATTTATCTTCCCACCCCCAAATCTGCAAACCTGACAGCTATCTTCCCTTCTGTTAAGATGGAAGAAGTATCAAAGGCCCTCCTCTCACGCTCTGATCCCATCTTCACCCACCTTCCCAGGGACTTCACTCCTAGCACTACTCTGCATCTCTCCTGCACCTTCAAGTTCTCCCTCTGGACTGGAACATCCCCATCAGCATAAAAAGGAACTTTGGAATCTTGATTCTCCCATCCACAAACCAAACAGAATTGAAATGTCCACATACCATTAAAGAACAAAAACTTTAAGATACAATAGTGTTTCGCAGTACAACCCATCAAAAAACACCTAAGAGACATTCAGGTTTTGAGAACTTGGCTTTGGTAAGTTACCAACACAGAGGGAGACGAAATTAAGTGGCACAAGCGGCTTGTCCTGGCACAGCCACTGGGACGGTCCTACTCAAAAAGCCTGACTACTTTTGTTGTATTTAGACAGTAAGGGATTCACATTACAAATCAGTGATCCTCAAAATCGGGTAACATTTTTATTGTGGAAGAAAAAAATACTGGTTACCTTACAATGTTTCAAAGCTTCTTTGTATTCTTTGTTTCTGATTGCATCTCTAGCATTTTTTAGAGCAGTCTTTACTTCCTTGCTGGACATGCTGTCAAAACAAAAAGCCTGAATGAATCTACAGTGAGACCTGCCTACTGCAACAGTTCCAACAAATTTAACAAACTTAACCTCTGAAAAAGGAACATGTAATTCCTTCTACATGGAACATTCTTTCCCCTAAAATAAATATATCTTATGTTTAAAAAACATAAAACCAGATCACCTCTTCAGATTTTTACTCAAATGTCACTTCCTCAATGAAACCTTCCCTTGCCACACTATTTTAAGTGTCGACACTTCCTTCCCCCAACTCCCAACCACTCAATAGTCCCTAATCTCCTGAACACTGCATTTATTTTTCTTCAAAGCACCTGTCACCATCTAATACATCAGTATATATTTTACTTCTTTATCTTATTTATTATCTGTTCCCAACCCCACCAGAACATTAAGTTCCAGGCAGGCAGGGATTTTTATCTGTTGTTGTTGGGTTGTTGCTGTCTAACTGCTGCATCCTCAGTACCCAGTATCTGACAAACTGTATATATTAATAAACATTTGTTGAATTGAATTGTTATTTGAATTATAACCACTCCCCATGTAGTAGGTTAAAACACAGATGATCTTATGTGCCAGGATGGAAAACACATGCCAAGCTCAATCCAGTTCTACACGAAGCAAGAAGAATCAGTCTAAGTCACAGAGTGAAAACACAAACAAATTTCAGTAACTATGATGTAGGAGTTTAAGAAAGCATTCTGTTTTAATGTTAGTTTCTATAAAATATAAATCAGGATATTAACTTTCTTCACAGTAAGAACTACTTTAGGATTACAGTAATATAGTATTCTTTGTAATATGGTATTCTTTGAAGAGAAGTAAATGTAATGTTCACACTTAAATGAAGGCACTTAATATGCAAGAGGAGTATATACTAATTTCAGCCATAAAAAGATATTTCAACTCCAACATAAATAGACAGATATTTTAATTGGTAGACAAAGTATTTCTTCACTTAATCTTAAAATATAAGATACACTAATGTAATTTTAAATAAACTAACATATCTTAAGATTTCACAGCTTATTCTGGTTTACCAATAAACCAGTCAAATCCAACTACAACTTGATGTTGAAAAAAGAAACATTTTTTTGCCCACTCCGCTGAATTCTAATCTCAAGAAGGCAAAACAAAGCCAGGTAAACATTAGGTCATTATAGACCACTGATGTTCAAGGCAGTAAAATGAACCAAGAAGATGGCTTGCTGACATGGTACACAGACAGTCCTTTATTTCCAAAGAGGCTGAGGCAGAAGTACAAGATCAAAGAAATTTAAGAAGCTACGGAGGGCTTCCCTGGTGGCGCAGTGGTTGAGAGTCCGCCTGCCGATGCAGGGGACACGGGCTCGTGCCCCGGTCCGGGAAGATCCCACATGCCGTGGGGCGGCTGGGCCCGTGAGCCATGGCCGCTGAGCCTGCGTGTCCGGAGCCTGTGCTCCGCCATGGGAGAGGCCACAACAGTGAGAGGCCCGTGTACCGGAAAAGAAGAAGAAAAAAAAGAAGCCAGGGAATTTTTTTAAAAAACAATCCTTTTGACTTAAGGAATTTTAGATTCAAATAATATAAAAATTAAGATATCATAATATCAATTTATCTATAGCCAAAACGAGGTTCCCTAAATAGGCAGAAAAGTGACTTTTTCCGTAGTTACAATAATTAGATAATTAAAGCAACATATTTCATATGCTCTTATTTTAGAAATTGCTCTGTTACCTGAAATTATCTTGGCATAAATTTATAGAGGCAAACTTCAGAAGGATTTTTTTTATAGTCTACAAATCTTGTTTGGAGCAGGCAACAAATTTCTATGCTGATTTCACTTTAAATTTCTCACACCAAAGTTATCTTTGGTAGATAAACCTGCAGACTAAAAAGAAGAGAACATCAATGATGATGATAACTAATCTGGACCAACTGAAAGGGATAAAAAGAGGTATCCAAGGGAAAAAAAAAAATCAAGAGGAACTTCCCTGGTTGCACAGTGTAAGAACCCGCCTGCCAATGCAGGGGACACGGGTTCAAGCTCTGATCTGGGAAGATCCCACATGTCGCAGAGCAACTAACCCCGTGCACCACAACTACTGAGCCTGCGCTCTAGAGCCCATGAGTCACAACTACTGAAGCCCGCGTGCCACAACTACTGAAGCCCGTGCGCCTAGAGCTGGTGCTCCGCAACAAGAGAAGCCACGGCAATGAGAAGCCCATGCACCACAAGGAAGAGTAGCCCCCGCTCACCACAACCAGAGAAAGCCCGCACACAGCAACAAAAGACCCAATGCAGCCAAAAATAAATAAATAAATTTTTTTTAAGTTATAAGAAAAAAAAAAGAACAAAGGCAGTTTTAAGACAAGACCAAGCAAAAAAAAAAAGAATGCAACTTTTCCAGGATAAAGATCACCATCTTTTCTATCACCCAACATACGAGTAAAAGCACATCTGGACAAAGTAGAACCAACTAGCACTAAAACAACATGCAGCTATGCAGCTCTCAAGCTATATGCTGTATATGACACTAAAGAAACAGAAAGGAAGGCCTCTGCTCTAAAGAATACAATCTCAATCAAGAGAAAGACCTACGACATATGAGTCATTAAAGAATCAAATGCTAAATTAAGGATAACAAGTGCAAGTGCAATAGGAGTTCAGAGAAGAGAAGTGTGGGGTGAAGTAATTAACAGCTACTAGATGGAGAAAGGATTTGAGAATGGAGGGAAGAAGGAAAATTACTCCAGCCAGAGACACTGATTGCACGAGCAAAGTTGGAGAGACAGGAATGAACATGGCACGTGGAGGAAACAATAAGGAAACCAGGCTGAATGGAACAGAAGGGACTTGCTGAAGAACAGGAAAATTAGGCTGGGTAGGTAAAGTAGAGCACCAGATTACAGAAGACCTTGAAAATGAGACAGAAAAATTTGGATTTAAATGGAGCAGCAAACATGGAGCTGTCAAATGCTTCTAAGTAGGTTACTTCTTTTTTTTTTTTTTTTTTTTTTTTTGCGGTACGCGGGCCTCTCACTGTTGTGGCCTCTCCCATTGCGGAGCACAGGCTCCGGACGCTCAGGCTTAGCGGCCATGGCTCACGGGCCCAGCCGCTCTGCCGCATGTGGGATCTTCCTGGACTGGGGCACGAACCCGTGTCCCCTGCATCGGCAGGCGGACTCTCAACCACTGCGCCACTAGGGAAGCCCGTAAGTAGGTTACTTTTAAAGACCATATGAGACAAACTCCATTCTTCTCTTGGTAACCAGTTCTAATGTTCAATATCCTTCTACATCTCTATATGTCTCCACATATAATTACACCTACACTTGCTGCAGTGGAATCCTCTATTCTCCTCCTCCTGTTCCTTATTCATCTGATTTGGCATTTAGCATAATAAGCTAGCACTGAGGCCCCCTCTCTGCACCTAAAATACATATATATATACACATAAATATTAGTTTCAGGAGATTATTTTTTTTAAAGACAAAACAATCTGCCGCTTTCTAGCCCTGAAAATTTCTTCCCCTTTTTTGGAAAGTGGTGTGGAGAAGGAAGAGGTTCACCCACTCATGTTCTAGACAAACCTTTAAGGAACACTAACCATCTACTAGGTACCATCAAACCCATTTCCTTTCACAAAGTGGAAAGCTAATACCCAAAATGAGTCTATGTAACCTCATATTCCTCTCTTTGGGATACTTCCCTCTATTCCAAGCACTTCCAACACTTCAGAGAAAACTCTGGCTCTCTTACAAGTGTCTTTAATATTTTTCCACAGCCCCACACAATTTTCCCTTATACCTCTCCTCCCATTTTTTCTCCTCAATCTCAATGACTTTTTTAAATAAGAGTGTTCATGTAGCACCTTTTTACTCAATGAAGGTTTTTTTTTACTACCAACCTAAAAGGGTTTTTATTCAACAAATCAAGCATAAAGAGCAATAACTATATCTAAAAAAAAAAGAGTGAAAACCATGCCAAAAGACAATGATATACCTCAAAACTAACATAGGTAGATGTACTGATATGTCCCACACACTCCAGCTAAAGCTATGGAACCTTATGCTACCTCCACAACCTTAAGTTGTGGAGATACAAAGATTCCACAAAGCACAAATAAGAAGAATAATTTAAAAAATAGTGACAATAATGACACTGGAAGTTAATTACAGAAAAGCAAAAAATGATACCTTTAAATCTAATTACAAAAGTCTAAAGGTACTTTGTGATGACCATAACCTACACCACTACACCTTCCTACTGAAAAGAATCAGTAAAAACAACCATTAAGTAAAAGTAGACTCCAATTACCTATTATTTAGCATTCTAGACACTTACCTTTTAGCTGTTATCACTTTATCTTCTCTTTAAATTGAATTTCAGATTGTTCCTTAAATGTTTATCCATCTAAATTAAGTAAAATATAAGACAGGCACATAAAAAAGATGACATACACAACCCAAAACATATTGAATTTTTAAAAACATCGGACTCGGGTTCAATTTTCATAATTCATAATTTAAAACATGAGAAATAATTATGTAAAATTTTCCATCTTTTTTCTTTCCCAAAGAGACACTAATTGTAATCTCCAAATTTCTGAATCAGTCTAAACTGTGTTGCTATAGCCACAAGGTGTAAAAGGAACATCATAAAAAATCAGAAAGACTCAGAAAAAAATTACAGAAACTCAAAATACACTGACTTCAACATAAAAAACTGAGCCAGAAGAGAATGTCACCTATTTCTACGCTACTTTGCTTTGAGTCTAGGACAGTTAAGGGCACTATTTACTCACAATCTGCAAGCTGACTACACTAAAGTGAATCTTGTTCTAAGCCACATAAGGAATTATAAACATGAAAAAAGTTGCCCATATGACGCAACTAGACTAGTTTGTAATTTAATAAAATAGAGCAGACTTTTTTTTAAATATTAAAAATCCATCTAAATAGCCATCTGAAATACTAACACAAACTTTACACGACTACAAATTCTAAGTATCTTTCGATGGTATCTCTGGAACAGATTCTGTCAAACAAAATTAATCTAGAATGCTTCCTGGAGAGAATGGAGGTATTTTGAAAAACTGAATAAAGTAAAAATGGAAAAAATGCTACTTTAGAACTAGGAAATGAACAAAATTTAGGTGAACCTGGTAGGGATGAAGACATGTACTAGTGATATACGTACTTAAATAGAAGGGTTAGTTCCACAGAAAAGGGTCTTACTGGTAAGAAGAGAAAGTACTGTGATCCTAATAACGTTTAGGAAAGTAAAATAAAAGTTAAACACGGTGTGAGGAGGTTAAATAAAAGTTAAAGCCTGACTTCCCATTTCACTAACTTCTTTAAGCCGCCATCCAGCTACAAATGATTACCCTCCTCACTCAACCTAATTTTACTGATTTACTCAATTGTTTCAACTCTGTTCTTAAAAAATTCCCCAGTTTTTGTCAGCCCCTTCATTCTGCCATATCCAGCCACCAAGTCAAGAAAGATGGATCTGGATTCAAGTCTCCGCAGATCTTGGGCACCTTACTTCACCTCCAAGCCTATTTCCTCATTGGTAAAGTGAGAACGAGATCACTTCCCTGATATGTACATAGACAGAACACCTGAACACAATAGCTATTAGTTCTGTTGTCCATATCTCCTACCACCCTCTCAATCAACTTCACTTTTTTCCCATTCCTAACCAACAGTGGTTATTATATACTTTCTCTACACATTTAAAATCCCCAATCCTTCCTTCCTTGATCTCTCAAGAAGCAACCTTCTTGCCTATGTTCTTCAAAAGACAGCTATCATCAAACGCAAGTATCTCCTTCAAATTAGTCATTACACAAATACTAGACTAAAGCCTGCAACTTAACAGATACTTTATGTTCTATACAGATGTATTCTGTCTCTTCAGCAGGTGAAGATAATACTGAATTTGTTCCAGATAGTCACTAACTGCACACTTAGGGCAGAATATAGTGCTGCTGGTATTCTGGACATTAAAAAACTATGAAGAGCCAAAACCTAGACCAAGACTTTCAACTGAAGACTTTTCTGAACCGCAAAGTATTTCACTAAAGCAGGTAACCCGTAATGTAGATACCTTTAACTGATGACCTAAACATACACATAATGGAGCCCTCCCTCACTACAATACACTATATATACACATGTACACACAGAAAGGTGTGCACAAACAACTCAGAAGTACCTTTTCCGACAGGGTAAGTTACTGATTAGCAAACATGCTTTATGTCCAGAAGAGAGTGACCAAATAATAAACAAACCTGAAATTACATGATAATTACCCGAAGGAACTGGGGGAGGCCTGGGGAAAAAAAAATGGTGGGGAAGTTGAAAAGGGCTGTTGAAAGGGAGAGATTATTCATGTAAAAGTGAAGGTAAATGGACTAATGAACAATCAAAAGTAGAGGGAGACTGACTGCAGCTCAAAATATGAACTTTTAATAACTAAACCTGTACAAATATGGCACAGGCCCCTCGAAGGAAGTGTGTTTCCCATCACTGGAGATGAAAAGGCGCAGACTGCACAATCCACTTGGGAGGAATATTGTACGACAACTTGAATGTGAGATGAGAATAAGACTAGAAGTCTCTTAGATTTTTCCAGCGCTATATGTCTGGGCCCCTAAAATATCTATCTCACTCCAACCCAGTACAGCACCTGCTCCCACTGACACTGCCAAGGAGACAGAGAGAAAGAAAAAGATGTGTTCCTGTCATCCTGACCGGAAACTCAGAATACACGTCCTGTGAAAACAAGGCCAGAGAGAGTAAATAGTTTACAAAAATCAATACTATGCCACAGATAAAGTTAAATATATTTTTATGAACCTAAATGTCAGTCAACATTGTTTCTATGGTAAAATGTGTTCTACATTCCAAATCATCTCAAAACAAATATTTGAAATATAGCCTGTTCATGAGGGACCCTATGTATATTACCTTTCATACTGTATTATTATTTTGTTTTTTTTCCCTAGAGTGTAAGTTCCTTACGGTCAGGTACTATTGTTTATATATTTGTCTGCTCCCATAGATCGTTAGCATGCTGCTCGATTAACAATGCTGCTTCACTAACAGAGATTAATATCACTAGAATGGCATAACATTTTGCAGTTAATTAGAGACAGCATGGCAATGAGTTAGGGCAGAGACTACTCAAATTCAAGTCCTACTCAGACTGGCTCCCTGTGTAACCTTAGGCAGGTCATTTAACCTGTCCAAGTCTCAGCTTTCCTATCTGAAAAATGATGAAAGTGAGGATTATAGAAAATACTCCATGTAAAAGTACCTGGCACAAAACAGGTGCTCAATAAATGCATAGTATAATACCCAGCACATAATAAGCACCATATGAGTGTTAAATAAATAAGGTCTGTCCTTTTTACAATTACTGTGTGCAAAAAATACTGTCAAATATTAGTATTAAAGGTTGATTTTATGTAAATAAATACTACAACTCCTTTTCCTGTCAAAATACTAAAACGACTAATGTGAGGCACAAATTATATACCTGAAACTATAATAATGAAATCAGGAATCTGGCTCTGGGACAGAAATCTGCTTCTTCCAGATTTCTCCAAAGGAGTTCAACAGTCAACAGGACCAGTGATTTTTCAAAACCACTGCCAAATAATGGTATTCTGAATCTACGTCAGTTAATCGAACACGTCACACAGCCCAACGTTTCTCCCTCTGAGAACCTATCCAGCTTCTCCCTCGCACTCTGAAGGTAAAGTCCACCTAAGCTTATCCCCACATAGAAGATGAAACTTTTCTTACCAGGCCCCGCTCCTCACCCCACCAGAGCACAATAAATCCTTACTGCACAGGCAAAGCGGCGAATAGGATGAGGCAGGCTAGAAACATCCTTGGGAGGAAGGTATTCGAGGGGCCACCCGGTATCCATATCGCACCTTAGGCGGTCCAGACAGAGGCCCCACAAAGAACCGCCCAATCCAACTTAAGTGACAGACGCGCTGCCACCTCATCATCTCCCAGTTCACGGTCTCACCTAACACTCAGCCACGCTTGCTCTGCGCAAAACAAGCAGCCTCGGCCCCTGATCCTTTCTCTGTCTAGGTAACATTTCAACTGCCTACCGGCTCCAACTTCTGCAAAAGCGACAGCGACCAAAACCAACCTGGGACAGATGCTTCTCCTGCAGAAGCCCAATCTGAAGTCAGAGCGCATGCGCATTTCCCAGGCATCGCTCACGTGACTGGAAACGGCTGGGTTTTAGTTCGCTCGGTATTTGATTAAAAGGTCTTAACGTGAGTCGAGAAAGGGAAATTCCTCCTTTGCGCATGTGCTCAGCCCGAGCCTGATGGGAGTTGTAGTTCCATGGGTGAAGGAAACCGAACTGCGATCTCTGCGATCCCCGCCCTCCTTTTCTCGGGTGGAACTTCCTAGGGGGAGGGGCAGGGTCCAGCGCCCAGAGGCCGGGCTCCCAGAACAGCTCCCCGTGATGCTGCCGCTGTGGGTGGCGGTGGTCGCAGTCTCGGCGCTGGCAACACCAGCTCCTGGGGCAGGTGGGCAGAGGCGGGGAGCAGTTAAGGCTTGGCCAGATGCGCCTAACGTGGTGCTAGTCGTGAGCGACTCCTTCGTAAGTATGGAAAGGCAGGGGAGGGGGCGCCCCGCTACACACCCGCGACCGGCCCACAGCCCTTCCTGTGCTGCTGGCTTTGGGGAGCAGAATCTGAGACTTTCAAACGTGTTTTACCCTGATGCAAAGTAAGAAATGCATTTTACCTTGAGGCCCCGTACACACATACGTGCACCACATAGATATGCGTGTAAAACAAACATACTTTAGTAAGATGCACTCCAATTAGCATCTTTGCAAATTTTTTTTAATTGCTGACCTCGACCCACTAAATTATCTTACCACTACTAATAAACTTTCAATCCATACCCCCGCTTGATTCAATTGTGGGGAAAAATAACATTCTATTTCAACATAAAAGCCTGTTAGCTTTCCAGCAGTCAACGTTATTTTTATTACTCAGGTGTCTGATAATCCTGTTAGTCTGATTTATATTCATTAGATGACATAATTTGACACTCGCCCATATTCCAGATTGTGTATGTGTGTGTATGTGTGGTGGTGTTGTTGCTGTTTAATCCCAAACTTAAACAGTTTTTGTAACTCTCCCAAGCCATCAACTAAAAAGAATACTACTGTCAACATTACCTGATACTTTTAGTATTATCCATGATATTAAACCTAATGCTTGGACAAATGTTTGGTTACTAATTATAATATTAGTTTTTTATGACTGGGTGTTACTGTGGTCACATAGATTATTGGTGTTAAAGCATGTCTGGCACCAAAGAGTGCTTTTAATCATTATGTTGTATTGCCTTTCCTCATAGATTAACCTGTGATTATTAAAGTTACATAATCTGGATATACCCATAGGGTTTGCTGAGAATATTAAAGTAATCTTGATGATTATCTAAACTTAGGAAACAGGCAATATTGGAGAGTAACATGAAAGAGGTTTATTAGGGAGTACTCATGAGATCAAAGGGAAAGGAAGAAAGCAGGACTGTGCAGAGAGAAGTTGAGTTTTGTCACTGTCTCACTGGAGGCCTCAGCTGATCTTATGGGTAGTTCTCAAACTAGTATGATGCTTCAGAACTGTTTCCATTTGTGGTGAGGAGACCAGGCCTTTGTACCCTCATGTTGGATGGCCATTACTTGTGGAATGCTCCCAGAATGAGGCACCATTTTGGGCAAGACAACTCTCTTCAGCAGAGGCAATCTTTCACTCTAAAAGGGAACCTGGGTGGTGCATCAAAACATCCTAGAAACTTCTGAAGATGACTGAAATATTTGGTTTATTTTTTAGTATACTATAAGCACATAGATTTTTATATATTTGTGTATACAAATATTGTATGCAGACTAATACCTTATGAATATAAAAGAAAGGATCCTGAAAAAATACAAACAAATCAAATTCAGCAATATATAGAAAGGGTTACACACCATGACTAAGTGTGATTTATCCCTGAAATGTAAGGTGGGTTTAATATCTGAAAATCACTCAGTGTAGTAGACCACGTTAATTGAATGAAGGGCAAAAAACACGTGATCATATCAATAGATGCAGAAACAGCATTTGACGAAGTTCAATAACACTTCATGATAAAAGCACTCAACCAAGTAGAAATAGAAGAGAATTTTTTCATTCTGATTAAGAACATCTACAGGGCTTCCCTGGTGGCGCAGTGGTTAAGAATCCGCCTGCCAATGCAGGGTACACGGTTCGAGCCCTGGTCCGGGAAGATCCCACATGCCACGGAGCAACTAAGCCCATGCACCACAACAACTACTGAGCCTGCGCTCTAGAGCCCGTGAGCCACAACTACTGAGCCTGCGTGCTGCAACTACTGAAGCCCACACGCCTAGAGCCTGCGCTCCGCAACAAGAGAAGCCACCGCAGTGAGAAGCCGGCACACTGCAATGAAGAGTAACCCCTGCTCACCGCAACTAGAGAAAGCCCACGCACAGCAACCAAGACCCAACACAGCCATAAATAAATAAATTAATTTTAAAAAATGTATTTAAAAACAAAGAACATCTGCAAAAAATCCACAGCTAATGTTATACTTAACTATAAAAGACAATGTTTTCTCCCAAAGATCAGGAACAAGACAAGCCTTTCTGTTCTCACTATGTTTATTGCAATTATGCTGGAGGTTTTAGACAGGAAATTAGACAAGAAAATGAAATAAAAGTCATCTAGATTAGAAAGGAAAAATTAAAAGTATCTCTATTTGCACCTAACATAACCTTGTTTAAAGAAAATCCTAGGGAATCTACTACAAAATCCTAGAACTAATAAGTTAGTCTAGCAAGGCTGTAGGATGTAAGATCAATATACAAAAATCAGTTGTATTTTTATACACTTGATTGATGAACAAACTGAAAGTAAAATTAAGAAAACAATTCAATTTAAAATAGCATCCAGGGACTTCCCTGGTGGTCCAGTGGCTAAGAGTCCATGCTCCCAATGCAGGGGGCCCGGGGTCAATCCCTGGTCAGGGAACTAGATCCCACACGCTGCAACTAAAGATCCTGCACGCAGCAACGAGGATCCCACATGCTGCAACTAAGACCTGGCACAGCCAAATAAATAAATAAATATTTTTTAAAAGTAAAAATAAAATAGCATCCAAAAAATGAAATACTTAGGATTAAATCTAACCAAAGAAGTTCAATTCTTGTACTGAAATCAGATTTAATATTGTTAATATAGTAATAATCATCAAATTGATCTACAGATTCAATGCAATCTCTATAAAAATCCCTATGACGTTTTTGCAGAAACAGAGAAACCCATCTTAAAAGTCACGTGGATATTCAAGGGACCCAGAATACCTGAGAACAAAATTGGAGGACTTAAACTTTCTACTTTGAGAACTTACCATAAACTACAGTAATCAAGATGGTGTTTTACTGGCATAACAATAGATAGACATATAAATCAACAGAATAGAATTGAAAGTAGAGAAATAAACTCTCAGGTTTATAGTCAGTTGGTTTTTCAGTAAGGGTGCAAAGACCATTTAATGGGGAAAGAATAGTCTTTTCAACAGATAATGCTGGGAAAACTGACTATCCACATGCAAAATGCCTCACACCATTTTCAAAAAGTAACTCAAAATGAATTGATGAATGAAACATAAAAGCTAAAATTATAAAACCCTTAGAAGAAAATATAGGGGCAAATCTTTGTGACTCTGGATTAGGCAATTAAAAACTGGGCAAAGGATCTGAAAAGACAGTTCTCCAAAGAAGATATGCAAATGGTCAATAAGCACATGAAAAGATAGTCAACATCATTAGTCATTAGGGAAATGCAAATCAAAACCACAATGAGATACCAATTCACACCCACTAAGACGACTATAATCAAAAAGAGACAATAGGGCTTACCTGGTGGCCCAGTGGTTAAGAGTCCGCCTGCCAATGCAGGGGACACGGGTTACGAGCCCTGGTCTGGGAAGATCCCACATGCCTAGAGCCCTGGTCTGGGAAGATCCCACATGCCACGGAGCAACTAAGCCTGTGTGCCAAAACTACTGAGCCTGCGCTCTAGAGCCCACGAGCCACAACTACTGAGCCCACGTGCCACAACTACTGAAGCCTGCGTGCCTACAGCCCATGCTCCACAACAAGAGAAGCCACCGCAATGAGAAGCCCGCGCACCACAACGAAGAGTAGCCCCCACTCACTGCAACTAGAGAAAGCCCGCGCGCAGCAATGAAAACTCAACGCAGCCAAAAATAAATAAATAAATTTATTAAGAAAAATAAAAGGAGACAATAACTAGGGTCACGAGAATATGGGAGAACTGCAACACTCATACGCTACTGGTGGGAATGTAAATGGTGCAGCCACTTTGGAAAACAGTTTAGCAATTCCTAAAATGCTAAACGTGAGTTACCATATGATCCAGCAATCCACTTCGAGGTATATATCCAAGAGAAATAAAAACATATGTCCACACAAAAACTTGTACATGAATGTTAATACTGACAAAAATTGAAAACAACCCAAATATACATCAGCTGGTAAATGGATAAATAAAATTTAGTAATATTATTCGACAATAAAAAAAACAAATGCAGTACTGATAACATGCTGCAGTGTGGATGAACCTAGAAATTGTTATGCTAAGAGAAAGAAGCTACTCACAAAGGGCCACATATTGTATGATTCCGTTTGTCCAGAGAAAGCAAATCTACAGAGACAGAAAGTAGAGACAGGTCAGCAATTACCTAGGGTTTGGGAAAATGGGAGGATTACCAGGTGGTGGCTAAGGGATACAAGGAATACATGATGGAAATGTTCTAAAATTGATTATGGTGATGGTTGCACAACTCTCTGAATATACTAAAAAACACTGAATTGTACAAACTAAATGGGTTTTATGATGTGTGAATTACATCTTAAATCCTTTTTTAAAAAAGAGAAAATAAGCACCTCTGCCTGGGTCTTAAAGGGCACAAGCATCCTCTCTGCCTCCCTCCTTCCACCCCTGCACCTGCATTGTTCTTAGTTTGGGTGAGGTTTCAGGAGTGGGAGGTGGGCACAGGACTGTATACCAGAGTCTAGTGAGGATCTCATTCAGTCTGGTGAACAGATCTGAAAAGCATGCTCTTAACAGTCTTGCTTGATAATACATCTAGACAGTTGAAGTTACTGTTACATTCTTTCATTAGAATGATGTCTTGAAATCTAAACTTCACTGGTTTTCCCTGGCCCAGAATGATGAGGAACTGAGAACCAAGTCATGGTTCTAGAAGGAGCAATCCAGATCACAAAATCATATCTACACAAAAAGCTCATCCATCCCAAGGGGGAAAATGCCTGGACCCACGAGAGTCCAGAATAATAGCAAAATTCAGAAATTAAGGCAATTGGTATCATTATTGTCACTTGTATGCAGAAAGCCAATTAGTGGGCCTCTTTTTCTTTTTTAAATGCCCACTGTTAGAGTACTGTAATTGTTTTGAACTGTAGGAATGACCTTGAGAAAATTGAAATGGGCTATTGTTAAATGATGGAAGTTATTCTGAAAGCCATTCTGTAAGATTTCCTCTCCCAACTAAATGTGATAGAATTATAGTTTGACCTATGACTGACTATCCATTGTGAACCACAGTACCACACTATGGAAGACTTAACTTTCTCTGTGTTTTTATCAGCTAACCATGTTAAGATCCATTTCAGTTCAGAATTAATTATTACGTGGACCACCTCCCATTGATACCATGAGCAGTGGTACCAGTTTTAGTCTATTTTTTAAAGTATTTGCTAGTGTGTAAAAACTACATGAAGTTAAAAAACCAAAACTTCTAGAAATGTTTAATATTTTCTCTAATAATATAGTAATTTTGATCTTTGTTTAGAGTATTGGTATGCTTTTGACATTGAGAATATGTGTAGCATAATTTAAATATTTTCTAAGAACCTAATCAAATACAAATCTTTCCACTGATGTACTTAATCCAGGTTTATTAAGCTTTGCAAAAATACACTGTTGAATTTTGAACATATTAAATTTGCCTTTTGTAAATTGAACAGCTCTGGATTAAAGACTCGTTTCATTTAATTCACTAAATATTGTGGGGTGCCTTATATATCTTAGGCGTGGACCACCTTTCACACATTCCACGTTAGAAACTTCCCCAAGTGAGGCAGTTATCCCCTCTGCCATTTGCTATCCCTGCTGCTCTGCACTTTAAAGATCCCTGCTTTCTAGCCTGCTTTCAATGCAGATGAAGTCCTTGTACCAGTCATAGAAATGAGCCAAGAAATTGCTAACATGAGTTATAGATATGCTGCTGTAGCCATTTGCAGTGGTCATTACACCCATTTGAACCTAGCCTGCAGGACTTGGAGTCCAAGCCTCACTGTTTGAATCATTGCAGTGCTTCTGCCACATGACTATGTGCTGCATCCCTCCAGCTAGATGAACCTGAGTGGCTGGGTTGTCTAGAGTGGCCAGTGGCCACAAATGGTTATTATCCCCCATATCCAAAAGATTGTAGGAATAATACATCTAGGCATTTGGGATTTACGAGGATGTTTCTGAGAGTTTGAATTTATGAATTTAACAAAATTCTTATGCACTTTTGTCTTAGGCTCCCTAGCTCATCATTCAGGAAGCTAAGTTTGCTTAGCATTCAGCGATTACTCCTGCTAGAAGTGGTATTTATTTCAACATACAAGCATGCTCTAATATTCCCCATCTTTAAAAAAACCTGACCTTAATCCCACATTTATCCTCCAGCTAACTCTCTCTAACATCCATCCCATTTTTCTGTTTCGCTTTGCAAAAACAACTACTTAGAAGAGGTTTTTTCACCATGTCACCTCCCATTCTCTTTTCCCTGTCTGCTTTAGGTGTCCATCCCTACAACTCCATTGGAAGTGCTCTTGTCAGCGTCACCAACTATCTCCATCCTACTAATAACAGTGTGCATTTTCTGGCCTTCTTTTACACACCCTCTCAACACAGCTATTACCCTTTCTTGACACACTGTCTTCTCTCAGCTTTCATGAGACTCAGTCTACTGATATCTTCCTCCCTCACTGGCCATTCTTTCTCAGTTTCCCATGCTGCCTTCTCCTCTTATTCGGGACTCCTCAGGGTTCCTTTCTTTCCTCTCTTTTCACTCTCTCCCTTAAAGGAGTCTTAAAGGAGTCAGTCTCACACTTTTCAATACCATGAATATGTTAAAGACTTATTTCACCAGGATAAAATTCTCTGAGCTCCAGATTCCTGTCTGTACCCTACAGCCTAATTTATATATCCATTTGGAAATCTCAGACATCTCAAAGATTTATGTATATGCCGTATTTTGGATTGGTTCACTTTTAAACTGTTTATTTACAATTACATTGAAAACATACAATAGATATAACTCCAGGACTGGAACATCCTTTTTTCTCTTTTCACTCTTTACCAAGAAGAGTTCTTCAATTCCCAATTCGATTCCAAAATACGTATCTCCAACCCAAACATCTCTTCCAATCTTCAGGCTCATTTCTCTAGCTGCTTAGTTGTTATCTCCACTTAAGTCCTGAAGGTATCTCTAACTTTACATGTCCCTTAAGTTATTTGAATGGCTGATTGTTCTCATTCTTTAGGTCTCACTTCCCAGAGAAGCCTTCCCTGTATCAAAGTAGGTCTCCCTTGTTATTCTGTATCTTAGGTTTTTCTCAAAGCACATATCACAGTAACTTGTAATTACTCTTAGTTTATTTACGAGTATGTTTTTTGCCTCCCCTACTAGACTGTAAGCTTCATGAGGCCAGGGACTCCGTTTTTATTCACCATTGTATCTCTAGATCTTTCACAGT
Organism: Aethalodelphis obliquidens; assembly: GCF_003676395.1. Taxonomy (NCBI): domain Eukaryota; kingdom Metazoa; phylum Chordata; class Mammalia; order Artiodactyla; family Delphinidae; genus Aethalodelphis; species Aethalodelphis obliquidens. The sequence continues at coordinate 40,635,754 of NW_020837948.1, read as the reverse complement.
GCCTGGCACATACTAAATACTCAATAAACATTGGTTCACTCAGTCCATCATCCCCCAAAAAGAAACCTTCCAGGAAGTTCCTTTAATTTATTTACTATATTCAAATGGATCCAAATGTCACACCACAGGGCTTCCCTGGTGGCGCAGTGGTTGAGAGTCCGCCTGCCGATGCAGGGGACACAGGTTCGTGCCCCGGTTCGGGAAGATCCCACATGCCGCGGAGCGGCTGGGCCCGTGAGCCATGGCCGCTGGGCCTGCGCGTCCGGAGCCTGTGCTCTGCAACGGGAGAGGCCACAACAGTGAGAGGCCCGCGTACTGCAAAAAAAAAAAAAAAAAAAACACACACACAAATGTCACACTACATTGAATTCTCAATATTATGAATCAGAGAATGATAAGAGTTTCTCTACCCGTTTTTATCTTTTGAGGGTTCTTAGGATCATACTGAAGTCTTTTGCTATTTGTGAATTTTATGGTTAAAATTAAAGGAAATTATTTTCTTTTGTGATGTAATCAATGGTAATTAAATTTCTTTATTCCAGGATGGAAGGCTAACATTTTATCCAGGGAGTCAGGTAGTGAAACTTCCTTTTATCAGCTTCATGAAAGCACATGGCACGTCCTTTCTGAATGCCTACACAAACTCTCCGATCTGCTGCCCATCACGCGCAGGTATGAGCATGCTTTAACATTACTGGAAGTGGTCCCATGCTGAAAATGTTTTCACAATTTAAAAAATTATACCCCCAAATAGGATAGTAAGTCTCATTTGGCATCTAATAAAAAAATTTTAATATATGTGATGTGTGTTATAAGGTATGTATTGGGTATTGGGGTTTTTTAAGAATAGGAATTTTATCACCTAAATTGGTATTTAGTTCAAGTATTATTGTTTCATTTCCCTTAGGATTGGTGACAAAAAATCTTTTGACTATCCAGGCAAATTAGGAAATGCTCATATTTCCTTGAAGAGTTCTATTTCCAAAGAAATTTTTTAGTAAGAGATAGGGAGCTGGGAGGAGACTTCAAAGTATACCACAAAGTCGTTAGAACTTTTCAGATATATCTGGATTTTTCTGTATTATTTCAGATTACATATTTTTTCTCTTCAGTTTCAATTCACTTCTATCCCAAATTTAATTGTTCACTTTTATTACAGTAATTTAACAAATAGGCATAGTTTTAATGGCAAAATAACAGTGATATTAAGCCATGACTAACTGAAAAATCGGGGAAAATTGACATTTTTATAAATTCTATTGTCTGATAGAGTTGTTTTCTTTCTCCTCTAATTTATGATTGTTTGCTTTGGAACTCATAAATAGCACCCAACAATCTTCTTTTGTCCATAAGTTCCTGACATCATATTCTCTGTGATTTGAGTCACAAGTTCTTTCACCTACATTTTCAGCACCATCAACTATATAATCACCAATGATTAAAGGAAACCTAAACTCTATTTTAAATATTTCAATAGTGAAGGACCAGGTATATTAAAAACACGTTTGTTAATTTTTTTATTCTTTATTGAGCAAGTGGAATGAGCAATGGACCAGGGTGAGGTGATGTCTGGATTCCAATCCTCAATGGACCACGTCAAGCAAGTCCCTCAGTTTCTTTATCTACAGAACGCTGTATGTGCTGTGTCCCTCACAGTGTTGTTCCCAGCATCAAATGAGATAATGGATTTTAAAAAGTGCTCAATGAACTCTAAAGGTTTCAAAAATGTTAGGTGATGGTTTTTCTGGAAGAAGTATATTTTGGAGAGTTTGAACAAGGAGAAGGAATAATAGTAATAAAAACTAACATTTATTGCATTCTTACTATGTGCCTGGCAATGTAACTGCCTTACATGTCTTAATTTATATAATTCCCCACATTTTCACAAAGTAGATATTGTTATTATCCCCATTTTGCAGATGAAAACTAAAGTACTGAAAGGTTAAATAACTTATCAAAGGTCACTCAGTAACTAGCATCATTGGGATTCAAAGCCGGGTAATGCCCCATTCCACTCCTCAAAAAGAAAGCATTTTGTTAGATGAGAAAAGGATTCAACCCTGCCATGTGTGTACACAGAAAAGGGAAAAGGAAAGGGATTTCTTTCCAGTTTTACTGAGATGTAATTGACATATAACACTGTATTAGTTTAAGGTATACACCATATTCTAGAGAAAATAAGAACATTTCCATGAGTTGAACCAGTCAGATTAGGCTTATGTGCATCCACATAACACTTCTGGCAATCTGTCCCCAATATACAGCCATAATGCTACCTCCCAAAAAACCAACAATGAGGTAACTACCAAAGCTAAGCTCCAAACACTGGGGCCTTATTAACACTTGTGTCCCCAACAGCAACATAACTGCTGAACACATGATAAATGCCATAGTCAACCCGCAATCGGTAAGGACCTGCTATCTGCATGATCACCAGGTTTTCAGAATCTGAAACAGACATTTTAGGAAATAATTATAACAATTAATGAAAGCAGGTATGAAGTTAAGTTTTTATTCTTTATTGAGCAAGTGGATTGAGATAACATAAAGAAAAACTCCACACTCTATCTGCACAAAGCAGAGGAGGCTAAAGTACTGAAGGGATGCTTATACTGAATTATAAAGGCACACAGGTAGACAAGGTGATAAATCAGATAAGACACAGCAAATACACTAAGATGCAACATCTCTTCACTAAAAATTTCATTTGGTCTCAATCAGCAATCTAGGTTAGTACACATAAGTAATCACACATTTGCTACTGACTAGTTCCTCATCTTTGCTTTCTATTTTTTCATTTACTTGTATATTCTTCTGTTTCTGTCATCAGTGTCTTAAAGTTTTTCGTGTACAGATCTTTCATCTCCTTGGTTAAATTTATTCGTTAGTATTTTATTCTTTTTTATACAATCGTAAATGGATTTTTTTGGGTAATTTTTTCTGGTAGTTCATCATTAGTATATAGAAATGCAACTGATTTTTGCATATTGATTTTATATCCTGCAACTTTACTAAACATATTGATTAGTTCTAACAGTTTTTTGGTAAAGTCTTTTTGGTTTTCTATATATAATATCATGTTTCTGCAAATAGGGACAATTTTACTTATTCTTTTCTGATTTGGATGCCTTTTATTTCTTTTTCTTGCTTAACTGCTCAGGCTAGGATTTCTAGAACTGTGTTGAATAAGAGTGCTGAGAGTGGGCACCCTTGTCTCGTTCCTGATCTTAGAGGAAAAACTTTTAGCTTTTTACCATTGAATATGATGTTAGCTGTGGGCTTCTATATATTCCTTCTATACCCAGTTTTTCAAGAGTTTTTTTTTAATTGGAGTATAGTTGCTTCACAATGTTGTGTTAGTTTCTGCTGTACAAGGAAGTGAATCAGCTATATGTATACATATATCCCCTCCCTCTTGGACCTTCCTCCCACTCCTCCCCCATTCCACCTATCTACATCATCACAGAGCACTGAGCTGAGCTCCCTGTGCTATACAGCAGGTTCCCACTAGCTATCTTTTTTACACATGGTAGTGTATATATGTCAATCCTAATCTCTCAATTAATCCCACATGAATGAATGCTAAAATTTGTCAAAGGCTTTTTCTGCATCTATTGAGATGATCATATTTTTTTTTATCCCTCATTTTGCTAATGTGGTATATCACATTGATAGATTTGCAGATGTTGAACCATCTTTGCCTTCCTGGAGTAAATCCCAATTGATCATGATGTACGATTCTTTCAAAGTATTGTTAAATTAGGTCTGCTAATATTTTGTTGAGAATTTTTGCATCTATGTTCATCACAGATCTTGGCCTATAATTTCCTTTTCTTGTAGTGTCCTTGTCTTGTTTTGCTATCATGGTATTGCTGGCCTCATGAGTTTGGAAATGTTTCCTCATCTTCTCTTTTCTGGAAGAGTTTGAGAAGGATTGTTTTCTTTTTTAAATGTACCTCTTTGGCTTATTCTTTAAAATTTGTTTAATTAATTTATTTTTGGCTGTGTTGGGTCTTCGTTGCTGCACGTGGGCTTTCTCTAGTTGTGTCCAGCGGGGGTTACTCTTCGTTGAGTTGTGCAGGCTTCTCATTGTGGTGGCTTCTCTTGTTGAGGAGCACGGGCTCTAGGCACACAGGCTTCAGTAGTTGTGGCTCGTGGGCTCTAGAGCACAGGCTCAGGAGTTGTGGAGCACAGGCTTAGTTGCTCTGCGGCATGTGGGATCTTCCTGGATCAGGGATCAAATCCGCGTCCCCTGCATTGGCAGGCGGATTCTTAACCACTGCACCACCAGGGAAGCCCCAGAAGGATTAGTTTTAATTCTGCTTTAAATGTTTGATAGGATGCACCAGTGAAGCCATCTGGTCCTGGACATTTCTTCATTGGGAGGTTTTTGATTACCGATTCAATCTCCTTACTCATAATTGGTCTGTTCAGCTTTTCTATTTCTTCATGATTCAATCTTGGTAGGTTTTACATTTCTAGGAACGTATCCAATTCTTGCAATTTGTTAGTATAATTGTTCATGGTAGTTAGTCTCTTATGATCCTTTGTCTTTCTGTGGTTATCAGTTGTAATGTCTCCTCTTTAATTCCTAATTTTATTTGAGTCCCCTTGTTTTTTCCTTGGAAAGTCTAACTAAGGATTTGTCCATTTTATTTAAGAAAAAAAACAACTCTTAGTTTTTTTGTTTGTTTGTTTGGCTGCATCTTAGTTGTGGCACGTGGTGTCTTCACTGGAGGCGTGTGGGATTTTCGTTGTGGCACGAGCTCTTTGTCTTGGCACGCGGGCTTCTCTCTAGTTGTGGTGTGCAGGATTTTCTCTCTCTGGTTGTGGCGTGCAGGGTCCAGGGTGCATGGGCTCTACAGTTTGCGGCATGCAGGCTCTCTCATTGAGGTGCACGAGCTCAGTAGTTGTGGCTCACGGGCTTAGTTGCCCCGCAGCATGTGGGATCTTAGTTCCCTGACCAGGGATCAAAACCGCATCCCCTGCATTGTAAGGCGGATTCTTTACCACAAGGGAAGCCCCAACAACTCTTAGTTTTATTGATCTTTTCTATTGTCTTTTTAGTCTCTATTTATTTCCACTCTGATCTTTGTTATTTCCTTTCTTCTACTAACTTTGGGCTTAGTTTGTTCTTCTTTTCCTAGATCCTTGAGATATAAAGTTAGGTTGTTTATTTGAGCTATTTCTTTTTTATAATGTAGGCACTTAAAGTTGTGAACTTCCCTCTTAGAACTGCTTTTTCTGCATGCCATTTGTTTTGCTATGTTGTATTTCTATTTTCATTTGTCTCAAGATATTTTTTTGACCTCTCTTTTGATTTCTTCTTTGGCCCATTGGTTGTTCAGGAACATGTTGTTTAAACTCCATATATTTGTCAATTTTCCAGTTTTCTTCTTATAACTGATTCTAGTTTCATATCATTGTGGTCAGAAAAGATGCTTGATATGATTTCAGTCTTTTTAAATTTATGAAGACTTGTTTTGTGTCCTAACATATGACCTTCCTGGAGAATGTTCCATGTGCACTTGAGAAGAATGTACTTTCTTTTGCTTTTGGATGGAATGTACTGAAAATCTTAATTCCATCTGTTCTAACATGTAGGTTAAATCCAGTGTTTCCTTATTGGTTTTCTGTCTGGAAGATCTATCTGCTGTTGAAGTACCCTAGTATTATTGTATTGCTATCTATTTCTCCCTTTAGGTATGTTAATATTTGAAAAAAAAAAAAGATTTATTGACTAAACAATGATAGCTGTAGAAAATGAGAGAGAAAACATAGAACATGTAAGTTTTTTGTGGCAAGCCAGTATATAGACAAGAAATAGGGAAAAGCCTTGAGGATTTTTGGGAAATGAGATCTGTACTTCATTTGACCAACTTGGAAAATTAACCAACAAATACTTAGTGATTATTTTTATGACTCAAGTCAGACAAGCTTTATATTTAATTCCATTTATTTACCTTAAACAACTTAACCTGTAAGCCAGGGGTCCCCAACCCCCGGGCCACAGACCGGTACTGGTCTGTGACCTGTTAGGAATTGGGCTGCACAGCAGGTGAGTGGTGGATGAGCAAGCGAAGCTTCATCTGTATTTACAGCCACCCCACATCGCTTGCATTACCACCTGCGCTCCACCTCCTGTCAGATCAGCAGCTGCATTAGATTCTCATAGGAGTGTGAACCCTACTGTGAACTGCGCATGTGAGGGGTCTAGGTTGTGCAATCCTTACGAGAATCTAATGCCTGATGAGCTGAGGTGGAGCTGAGGCGGTGATGCTAGTGCTGGGGAGTGGCTGCAAATGCAGATTATCATTAGCAGAGAGGTTTGACTAAACAGAGACCATAATAAATCAATTGCTTGAAGACATATCAAAACCCTATCAGTGAGTGGCAAGTGAAAACAAGCTCAGGGTTCCCACTGATTCTGCATTATGGTGAGTTGTATAATTATTTCATTATATATTACAATGTAATAATAATAGAAATAAAGTGCACAATGAATGTAATGCACTTGAATCATCCCAAAACCATCCCCCCCTCCCCAGTCTGCAGAAAAATTGTCTTCTACGAAACTGGTCCTTGGTGCCAAAAAGGTTGGGGACCGCTGCTGCAAGCCTTAGAGACTCACCTGTAAAATGGAAATAGTAATTCATTTCAGTTTTCCCCTTGATAAAACGAGGTAACAATCAAAAATGTTAGGTAAAACACTTAATGCAGATATATCTTGTTGCAGAGCACAAGCTCTAAACTAGTAGTCAGTCTCTTTTCTCTCGGTATAATTGTCTTAATCATTAAAACGAATTGTTAAGCTTTATTTACACTGATCCCATTTTTTTCCCCCAGCAATGTGGAGTGGCCTCTTCACTCACTTAACAGAATCTTGGAATAACTTTAAGGGCTTAGATCCAAATTATACAACATGGATGGATGTCATGGAGAAGCATGGCTACCGAACACAAAAATTTGGAAAACTGGACTATATTTCAGGGCATCACTCCATCAGGTAAAAAATAAAATAAAAATGATTCTAACAGGCAGCCCACTGCTATAATACATACATGTACCCTTTTTGACTTCTTTTATTTCTCCACAAAGGTGAATGTAAATCTCTTAATCCCTAGATTGTGTTAATTTGGCTAAATCTTTAGCTTTGTTTAATCTTCTTAAAATATTGAAATTATATGCTAGTAATTTTGTTTTTCTTAAACATTAAAGGTCTATAAAATTGTTTAGTCCCTGATTTATTTTGATTTAGTTATACAATGGCTACTTTATTACTCACTTTACAATTTGTTCTAAAGACCATAATCTTCTTGCTACTTGCTTTTTTCAGTTCTCCCCAACTTTATTCTATTGTAACTTTTTTTTTCTTTCATTTTACTCAGTCCTCGAAAATTAGGCAACTAAGCATAGGGAATAAGAGTAGAGATCTAGAATCAGATTGTCTACTTTTGAATCCTAGTTTCTCTGTTTACTACTAACTTGTAGTATAATCTTGGGAATATTATCTAAGCTAACTGAAGTTTAATTTCTTTGTTGTGAGCATTAAATGAAATAATATGTGCTCATTTCACGAAGTTTCACCAGTTTCTCTTTAAAATCCTTCTACTTTTTTGGAAAGTAAGGTTAATCCAAAGTAAGATACAACTATTCATATTATCCTATTTGAAATTGTTTTCTTTCTTTGTTTTCTCAGTCAGTCCAATAATAAAAAGAATCTAAGGTTGAATGCCTTGTATTGCATATCACTATCACTCTCTGTGTGAGATGGTTAAAATATGATCTGAGTTTTATTCCTCAGTGGGATAATAATTCTTGGAGGGCACAGACCCTGTTTCTCTTTCTCACTACTTTATTCCCACTTCCAACGTAGTGCCTGTACGTTGTAGGTACACAATTAAATATTTGTTTAATGAATGAATGAACGGAATAAAAAGTTACAACTTATTATTTGATAAACATTGATATTCTATCTCACCTGGGTTAAAAGGAAAAGAGCCACTTAAACGTTGACATTTGGGAAATCAAAGATGGTTTTCAGTATAATAATTGCTGTAGCATATTTTCACTTTACTTACTGTCTCACCTGAGCTTAGGAAGCTTAAATAAGCTATCAAGACTATTTGTATTAGTGCTATATGTACCCACATAGTCATTTGACTGACAGATAGGTCAAGGCTGCTGTTAATAGCATGTCTGCAAAGGTTATATGAATTACAGCACGTTATCTTTCAGATTTTTCTGTGCAAGTTTAAAGATGGGTCTCAGAAAAAAAAGGTCTCTCAATATCAAATAGATGAATTCAATGTTTTTGATAGACTGACTCTCAAAACACGTTTTTATAACTTTGAGCTACCTTTACCACTGAAATTAGCCATTTTTGAACCTGTTTATATTTTCAGCCAGAATTACAAGTCCCTTTAGTTTACTACTACAATTCTCCATCTGTATTTTTTTCAACATCAAATGATGCTTTCTTCTTTTACCAGTTTAAGGACATAGTCCAGCTGTGTGTCCCTTACCATATATACTATGCTGCACCAGACTGGGAACTTTAAGGGCTACACGCTTGTTTCTTCCAGACAACTGTTAAACAAGTGCTGGTGGTACTACTCATTAAGATGCCACTTACCGGCGTCCCTGGTGGTGCAGTGGTTAAGAATCCACCTGCCAATGCAGGGGACATGGGTTCAAGCCCTGATCCGGGAAGATCCCACATGCTGCGGAGCAACTAAGCCTGTGAGCCACAACTACTGAGCCCACGTGCCGCATCTACTGAAGCCCGCGCGCTCTAGAGCCTGTGCTCCACAACAAGAGAAGCCACCGCAATAAGCCTGCGCACCACAACGAAGAGTAGCCCCCGCTCACTGCAACTAGAGAAAGCCCGTGCACAGCAACGAAGACCCAACACAGCCAAAAATAATAAATAAATTTATTTTTTTAAAAAATGCCACTTACTAACAACTATAAGACCAGGGTAAGTTATTTATCTACTCAGGATCCCAGTTTAATCAAATTAGCTTACTCTAGATGACTCTAAAGATTCTTCCTGGGCTTCCCTAGTGGCGCAGTGGTTGAGAGTCTGCCTGCCGATGCAGGGGACACGGGTTCGTGCCCTGGTCCAGGAGGATCCCACATGCCATGGAGCGGCTGGGCTCGTGAGCCATGGCCGCTGAGCCTGCGCGTCCAGAGCCTGTGCTCCACAACAGGAGAGGCCACAACAGTGAGAGGCCCGTGTACCACAAAAACAAACAAACAAAAAACCCACACAAAGCATTGTAGCACTATTTACAATAGCCAGGACATGGAACCAACCTAAATGTCCATCAACAGATGAATGGATAAGGAAGATATGGCACATATATACAATGGAATATTACTCAGCCATAAAAAGAAACGAAATTGAGTTATTTGTAGTGAGGTGGATGGACCTAGAGTCTGTCATACAGAGTGAAGTAAGTCAGCAAGAGAAAAACAAATACCGTATGCTAACACATATATATGGAATCTAAAAAAAAAGAAAAATAGTACTGATGAACCTAGTTGCAGAGCAGGAATAAAGAGGTAAGACATAGAGAATGGACTTGAGGATGTGGGGTGGGAGGGTGAAGCTGGGGCAAAGTGAGAGTAGCATTAACATATATACACTACCGAATGTAAAATAGTTGGCTGGTGGGAAGCAGCAGCATAGCACAGGGAGATCCACTCAGTGCTTTGAGATGACCTAGAGGGGTGGCATAGGAAGGATGGGAGGGAGGCTCAAGAGGGAGGGGAGATGGGGACATGTGTATGCATATGGCTGTTTCACTTTGGTGTGCAACAGAAACTAACACAGTATTGTGAAGCAATTATACTCCAATAAAGATTAAAAAAGAAAAAAAAGGCACAAAGGGAAATCCTGCCTCCTCTCCCCGCTCCCCCCACCAAGGGCAAGTGGTTTGGAAAACATGTCATATCCACGACTTGGCTGTCTTAGTTGCACCATGTCCAGTAACTCACTGAGCTAACTTGCCAAGTTTTAGTTACCTAAGAGATTTTAAATAATTCACACATGTCATTCATACCTCCATTACCATGAAAGTTAACCAGTTTAAATGAATTTCTTTGATCAAAGTGACCTAGAGAATAATGATGTCTATCATTATTAGGCTCTTACTACCTACTAGGCACTGCATTAGGTTTAAGGTAAAATATTTCCAAAAAGTCACTATGTATCTTCGTAGGCTTGGTAGAGTCATATATTCAGAAGCATACATTGAACACTTAATATCTATTAGTAGGTAAAGGAACAATTTGCAGATTTACCAAAAGACTAATTATGCAGTGAAAAGGAATTTGGATTATCCGTCTAAGAACAGAGGCTGTACTTATACTAATCTCAGGAGATGGAACTGGGAATAATTCTGATTCTTTTTTTTATTATTTTATTTATTTTTGGCTGTGTTGGGTCTTTGTTGCTGTGCTCGGGCTTTCTGTAATTGCAGCGAGCGGGGGCTACTCTTTGTTGAGGTGCATGGGCCTCTCACTGTGGTGGCTTCTCTTGTTGCGGAGCACGGGCTCTAGGCGCACGGGCTTCAGTAGTTGTGGCTCGCGGGCTCTAGAGCGCAGGCTCAGTAGTTGTGGCTTGCGAGCCTAGATGCTCTGCGGCATGTGGGATCTTCCCAGACCAGGGTTCAAACCCGTGTCCCCTGCATTGGCAGGTGGATTCCCAACCACTGCCCCAGCAGGGAAGCCCAATAATTCTGATTCTAATACAACTTTAAGGACCTCAGTTGCAGGAGTTAGGAAAACTTTATCCTGGTTCTCTGTCATTAACATAATTTATGAGTTGCTTGTCTCCTCTCTGGGTCTTTTCTCAGCTACATCATTTCCAACTAGAACTTTGACCTGCATGACGCTTTTTGACTCAAACTCCATCTCCTTTTAGTGACGTTCTCTACCTTATAGCTGCATTCTAGGTAATTGCCAGTCACCTGTTTTTCCTTTCCAAATTCAAATTCTGTAAACAAGGATGATAGGCCCAACACATATTTCATCCCAGACTCCATCATAATCACTGACCAGGTTAAGGACCCAAGGATCTGGTCCTTAGGTTGGGTGCGCACCCCTGGCCAGTGGACAGGATAGGAGAAGAGTTAAATCCTACACAGTGTGGTCATCTGGGTCACCTCTTCGGCAAGGGCTATGGACATGGTAACATATTCAATGCAGTGACTGTTTGGTTAATTACTAATGAAAGATTTACTGGGGGATAATCCACCCACTTTATCTTTCAGATATAATGACATTTTGTCCAGGTTGTATTTTCTGTATAATACTGAAAAGCAAAAGCTTACAAAAAATTTTAAATGTTAGAGTTGCTTAAGTTGATATATTAAATTACTTTAAAAGTGTAAGAAGAATCTTCCCCTTATGCGATGTAAAAGAAGTCAATGTGATCTAAACCATTAGAGTTATAATCATAACCAAACTATTTCATCACAATTGCTTTTTCCACAAGGTAGCAAATGGGCCTTTATTTTTTAAAGTATAGTAGTAGGAGTTTATGCCTGAGTGCATATGAGGAGGTAGTATCATTTTGGTAGCTAAGGGAGTCACCTCAAGTTCAGCCTAGCACAATGCCTTGTACATGGTAGACATTCAATAACTCTTTCTTGAATTAAATCAAAAAGCCTGCCTTTATTTAAAACCAAACTGCAGCAAATACTCTGTTAAGGGCTACAGTCACTGTCACCTAGAACTCAAAAGTTTTAAATATTGATGTTCCAACAGTGATGAATTCACTAGCAGGCTAGGAAATGGCTAAATGGGAGTTCATAACCTGAAGTCCATGAAACCCCTGAGTACCCCCACACACACTCATGCAAAACAAACCTTTTGTTTGAAATTTATTTACTATTATATAATTTTATAATATATAATTGCATAAATATATTTACAATAAATATATAATAAAATATAAGACACAGAATGAATAACAATTGTTATTCATTCAATTAAAACAGACTTTTTGTGAGTGATCATATATGTAAAGATAGATGACAGCCTTGTGAGTCCCTTAAAAAACAGTGTGTTTCTCAGCTTTGAGGAAAGAACATTTAATGGGAATGAATATGGATTCCATTTTCTCTTACCGAATTTATCAGGCCGATAGTGAAATTTGCAAGGGCATGATTCAGAACTGTAATTTTTCCATGCAAGAGACTTATCTGAGACACATTAGCTGTTAAAGTCCCATCGAGAACAATGATTCTTTGTGTGAAAGGGATCCATTTGCACATAACTCTTAAAGTCTGAGATAGTTGAATTATTTAGTAATCTTAGGAAGCTGAAGGTTTAAGTCGACGCTCCTAATTCATTTTGAAAGAAAACTGTTATGTTCTCATCAATTTTAATGTATGATACTTTTTCAAATGTTATAGTCCCTATGTAAATTCACCTGGTGCTACCTGTGAGCTGATTGTCTCCAATACTGCAGCAGTGGAGTTCAGCACATTGGCACAGAAAACCCACAAAGCAATGGCATAGATACAAATTTATGCAATAATTCGTTGCTAACATGTTAGTTTTATATGCCATTTATATTAGGAGGAGATTTTGCTTTTAAAAAGAATAAAATTGCTGATTGCTGGATAGTGCATTTAGCCATTTTCTGGAATCGATCCAAGGTAGAATAATTCTCCTATTCATGGGCTACTGTGGAAGCTATTTTAATGATCTTCTCTAAAAATTGAGGCTTTTTTGCATAAAAATTCTTACACTGTTATGTGGAGTGGTGCATCTCAAAATGTAACATGCATGCAGATCACCTGGGCGTCTTATTAAATGCCCTTCCCAATTCAGTGGGTCTGGGATGGGGCTCTAGATTCTGCATATTTAACAAGCTCTCAGGTGATGCTGATGCTGCTTGAAATAGCAAAGATATAAGGAACTGGACCTCAGAGAGAGGTAAGACAAGGTATAGCCAATTGTGAATGCCTTTATCAGAAACATGTGGTTACTTTTGTGTCCCTTTGAGAAGAGAAGCCTCTCTTACATTTCTACAAAGAGGTAAAGTAAACCTTGGACCACTTAGGAGGGGCACTTAGTATATATGCACAAAATGACACAGTGAAGCCTAAGTTTATAGAGAACAATTTCCTTTGAGATAGGGGTACTCCACATCCAAACTCCCACCTGAGGCTTCGTTATAGTGGTCTCCGCCACTGTACACTCATGAGAGCAGGAGAGTGAAAAAGTCAAAAAATGATGTCTTACTATCTTTATGACAATAGTTTTGACCTTGTGGACCTCCTGAAAGCCTCTCGGGTACGTCCCAGAGATCCCTGTGCCACACTTTGAGAAATGCTGGCATATAGGAAACTATACAGTGTATGTTTGTGTCTATTTGCAAGTAACAGGGTAAATTTATAATGAGAGGAGCCAATGAATCAAAGTATCTAAACCACAGGTAGTTTTGGTTCCTCCCCATTAACACAAGCCCTTGTTTATTGTCCTGATTGAAGCCGTACTCTTAATATTTCAGACAAAGTACATAGAAATGGAATGGAAAGAAATTTATTCAAAATACCCCTGTGACCAACTAATTAGAAAGGTTATATTTGGAGGAGGTTATATAGCAAGTAATGGTGGGTAGCGGGTAGGGGAAGACAACACTGAACAGTAATAAAAAGTAGGTCTAAGCACATGGTCAAAAGATAATGTTTCCTGGTGCAACAGTTTGACCTGGTTAAAGAGGGATGGAGGGCTTCCCTGGTGGCACAGTGGTTGAGAGTCCGCCTGCCGATGCAGGGGACATGGGTTCGTGCCCCGGTCTGGGAAGATCCCACATGCTGCGGAGCAGCTGGGCCCGTGGGCCATGGCCGCTGAGCCTGCGCTTCCGGAGCCTGTGCTCCGCAACGGGAGAGGCCACAACAGTGAGAGGTCCACGTACCGCAAAAAAAAAAAAAAGAAAGAAAAAAGGGATGGAGACATTCGTTGTTTAGTAGAGAGAATTATAATTTTAAGTTATCTTTCTGTCACAGTAATTGTCATCGACTATGAGGCTGCATATTCACATTCTCTTTCCCGATTTTCCTCATTAGTGTTACTGGCCAGGAGAAATTTGGGCTGGGAAAAGGGACTTTGAGCTGAGAATTGCAGCTCCTGGAGCACCTACTGCTTATACTACATACACTTAACAATGGCCCAGGAGGATTGGGTTGGCCCAGGGAGTAGTGAGAGTAGAAGAGAGAATCATCATTGATTATAACTATTAATATGTACTGAATATCTAAAAAGTGCTAAATGTTTTTGAGTTATAACGAAGTAAATTTTAATTTTACACTTAGGCACAATGCTTGAACATGGGTCAGCTAATCAAAGTATTACCCTCTTGATCAGCTAGCTTACTCAAGATTCTTGGAATAGCCAGAAAGAGTTAAAAGGGAAAATTATGAGAGGCACCTTTACCTTCAACCATAATCCTGTTTCTGCTGCCCCAGTAATGCCGAAAGCATTTGTTATACTCTACTTCACTACCAGCAGTTATGGCAATCATGCCAAAAGCCCACACACTCAGGAACAGACAAAAGAAGATGCCACTAAGAAAGAAGGGTAAATCACGTGTTATTTAGTGAGAGGACAAAAGTGAAACTAAGTTTGAAATTAGCCATAATGGTAAGACCAGGCCAAAATTAAGTTGATTTGAGCCTTTTTACCCTTAAGGGAACCAACCTGGGCTAAAAGAATCTCAGAAACAAAGAATTTAAAAAAAAAAAAAACAAAGAAAGGAAAGGGGCATAACCTTGCCAGAAAGATTAAATGAAATCACACTTACTCATTGCTGTGGCAAAAGATGGTAATCTGGGGCTTCCCTGGTGGTGCAGTGGTTGGGAGTCCACCTGCAGATGCAGGGGACACGGGTTCGTGCCCCGGTCCGGGAAGATCCCATATGCCGCGGAGCAGCGGGGCCCGTGAGCCATGGCCCCTGAGCCTGTGCGTCCGGAGCCTGTGCTCTGCAACGGGAGAGGCCGCAGCAGTGAGAGGCCCGCGTACCGCAAAAAAAAAAAAAAGATGGTAATCTGGGTTCAATATAGCCATCTTTCAAGGCAAGATCTTTCCTTGAGATATTCTAGACTCACTCATGACTGCCTTGTAAGGTGAACTGAGTAGTTTGGTTAGCACAGTCAGAACAATAGTCTATACTTGAGTTAATCCAAAGCCTGGTAAAGGCTCTGATCACCAATTAGGGTTTCTGCACCCAATTCCATTGTGTGGGGTGGTTTCCACACACTACCAACTCTCTGGACACCAAGTGGATGTCCTTCAATTCAACTGAACTCCACAGGTTAAGGGCCCAGTCCTACAAGACTGCCCTCACTCCCCCACTTCAGATGCAAATCACAAGTCCAGGTTGTCACCTATGATTCTGACTGACCAGCTATAAAATCAGAGGGTCCCATGACCTCTTCCTTGGGTTCAATTAATTTGCTAGAGTGGCTCACAGAACTCGGTGAAACATTTCACTTACTAGACTACCAGTTTATTATAAAAGGCTATAACTCAGGAACAGCCAAATGGAAGAGATGCATGGGGAAAGGGCATGATGCTTCCCTACCCTCACCTAAGGCGGTGCCACTCTCCCACCCCTCCCCAGTCCGCTCCTTTTCTGGGTTTTATAGAGGCTTCATTACGCAGGAATGATTGATTAAATCATTGACCACTGGTGATTGAACTCAATTTCCATTCCCTCTCCAGCCTCCTCCTTCCCCGGAGATCAGTGGGGTGGGACTAAAAGTTTCAGCCCTCTAATCTCTCCTTTGGTTCTGGCAACCAGCCCAAAAGTAACCTCATTAACATAACAAAAGACACCTTTGTGTCTTTCACTTAGAAAATCTGAGGATTTTAGGAACTCTGGACCAGAATCAGGGAAGAAGACCAAATGTATATTTTTTTATTATAAATCACAATATCACACCGGACAACTAGTTAGGTTGTATTACAAGCTTTCTTGTAATTTTCTTGCTTCCTGCAATAATTTCTCAGCCATATTTTCCCACGTAACACTTCTTCGTTGAAAAGAAAGCACTTTGGTTCCTAAACATCCTGTGTGAATCTCAGTAACCTATTTCTGCTTATCACAAAATCCTAGAGCTCTACCGCAAGTACTGCTGGTGTGATAAACCCCTAGCATCTCACTCCTCTGCAGTAGCTCCGATAATAGCCACATGTAGTTCTCTCATTCAGCAGTGACTTAAGCAACATTTACATTGTTTGGTAGTATGATAAATTTTACAAAACTTACGATTTTAGGATTTTCTATTTGTTAGAATTAATTAAAATCTGTTAGATGCAATTCTGCTGAGATTCTAGTTTTCATTGTTTTTATCAAAATATATTGAATATCAACTATGAAAAATTATATTTTTATTATGGTTGCTTAAATTTATTTACCTGTCTTCAAAAGGCAGATAAAAGTTCTACTTAGTTCATCTATAAGCCATTAGTCATTTTGTGTGGTTTGAAACTTCCCTTATATGGAGTATTATGTTTTAATATAAAATAGTCTTTATTTTCATGTGGGTATCTGAATTTTTTAAGCTCTTTTCTTAATTGATAGGGCACTTCAGAGGTGTTTGCCTCAACCAAAACACAAAAACAGGCTTCTTAGAAATGTCCAAGAGTTCTTCCTAAACAATTATGCCAACTAAAAATACTTACATAATATGAGGATATATGTATATGTATAGCTGATTCACTTTGTTATACATCAGAAACTAACACAACATTGTAAAGCAATTATACTCCAATAAAGATGTTAAAAAAAATACATACATTATTGAGGAAAAAGTAGTGGTACTACTACATACTTCTGAAGCCGTTAGATAAAATATTTAGAGAAATTTAATTGATCAAATCATTTAGCTTTTAAATTACCAGCTAAAGAAAATACATCTAGAAATTTGCATCACCATTAGCTTAGCATAAATCATAGTCAAAATTGTTCTTATAATGAGAAAAGATATAGCTGAAAGCAATGTAAAACCTGAGACTTCAGAAACACGTAAGGTACACATGGGAGGTAAGATTTTTCTAAATATAAAGACAATGATAGGAGGAAATTATTGTAGCTTTGGTTAGAAATACTATCTCTCTTATTCTGACAGAAAAAAAGACAAAATGCTAAAAAATTCAAAAGAAATACTAGGAATTTGAAATATTTATTTTACTAAATATTTTATTATGAGAAAAAAGTAACCTTTGTAAATAATGTCTTAGTTTTAAAGAACACATAGGTGAATATTTGATTCTTGTTATTTTTTTCTTGGTTTTTGAATTTGCAATGCTCAGTACCTTAATAAGATCTAGTATAGTCAGTCTGAACATTTACATGACTGAGTCTAAAAATGGTTTTCCATATTGCTCTCTTTTATTTATTCTTAGTCAGTTTTTAAAACTTCTAAAATACCTTACAGTATACCTGTCTTTTTGCCCCCTCAGCAATCGTGTGGAAGCCTGGACAAGAGATGTTGCTTTCTTACTCAGACAAGAAGGCCGGCCTATGGTTAACCTTGTCCCTAAAAAGACTAAAGTAAGAGTGATGGAAGGGGACTGGAAGAATACAGATAGAGCAGTAAATTGGTTAAGAAAGGAAGCAATTAATTACACTCAACCATTTGTTCTGTACTTGGGATTAAATTTGCCACACCCATATCCTTCACCATCTTCAGGAGAAAATTTTGGATCTTCAACGTTTCACACATCTCTTTATTGGCTTAAAAAAGTAGGTATACTGTGTGGGCTCAGAGGTAAAAGCTAACATTTTATCTGTATATTATTGGTGTTTGCTCACTGTTTCTTTTATTATTTTTAAAGAAAAATTTGAAAATTGCATAGTCACATTAAATCAAACTTGACCAATAACTGGTTGACAGAAACTAAAGGGACAATTTTACAAAAATATAATGTGTTAAAACTCAGAACCTACTTCTAAGTTGAATACATTTGCATATAATATGTCTATTAAAAAAAAAACTAAACTAAAAGATACTCTCTTAGGAGTCCAGGCAGTCCTCACTTTGCATGCTTCAGGAGCGTAAAAATGACTGTGCAAGCTGAAACTGTATAAAGAGATCTTAATAATCAATTGGGAAAATGACCGTTTTTCTAGAACTCTAAAAACATTTGTCAAAACATTAAAAACTCTTCTTTTGGGTTATAAACGTATAGGGAAATGACAAAATAGTAAAACTAATGTTTATTTAATGCACTGTAATTGAAAACACTAGAAACATTAAGAATTAAAGTGTTTTGATTTTTTTGTAAAAAAAAGAATCAAGAATAGTTTGAACAGTGCTTGCCTTCTCATTGTGTAACTTAAGATACAAAGCAAGCATCTTCTCTGTGTCTCAAGAAATTGTCATATTCCTTTCTAAATTTGGATCACCTTCCAACATTTTACCCTTTGCACTTTCAATGTCATAATATATTCCTGAGAGTTCCTATAATGTGAAGATTTTTACTAGTGTCACTTCCTCTAGGACATGTTCATCTTTTTCTTCATAACGACCTTCCTTACTTATATCTATGTTTTCACTAAGTTCCTCTGGCTGTATATCTTGAGTGTATCAAATGGTGGCAGTGTCAGCATTCCCAGGTCAGCTATTTCTTCTGTAACTCCAGTTAACATTTGATTCAGGGACTTCCCTGGTGGTCCAGTGGTCAAGACTTCGCATTCCAATGCAGGGCGTGCAGGTTTGATCCCCGGTCAGGGAGCTAAGATCCCACATGCCTTGCGGCCAAAAAACCAAAACATAAAACAGAAGCAATATAATAACAAATTCAATAAAGACTTTTAAAATGGTCCACATCAAAAAAATCCTTAAAAATTTTTTTTGATTCAAATTTTACTTGCAGTGTTATCACTTTTTATTTCTTAACTGTATGTTCATCTTTGTTGATCAATTTCCTCTTTTGAGTATCCATTTTTATATCACATGGATTTATCACTGGGAGACGAGGCAGCATACCTACACACCTTTGCAGTCTGTTTATGTACTAAATAAAAGATGTGCAGTGATCAAACACAGACAAACTTTGAAAGAAATGACAATTAGTCACTGACTGTGATACACATATGTAATCTACATGGTGATGTAGAGACTAAAGAACTAGCAGCATATGAATGTGAAAGTTTGTACTTTATGCAATAACTCTCAGTTAATATACCTGGGTAATGATGACAAATTTATATGATAATAGAGCAGTCAGAGTCAGGCATACAAACTGAAGTCGAGCAGCCATTGAGGATCTGGTTTCAGACACGTCTCTGCACCACTGAAAACTTGAACTTTCTTTGAACTGTACCAGGCCCAGGGACACCACCAGCTGTATTCAGAACAACACCTGCCAGCTGCAGCCTTACGGTCTCAAGGTCTCCCCTTGTAACTATGCAAACATTTCAGACCCCAAACAACCTAAGCCTCCTTACTTCTCATCAACTCCAATTATAATTCTTGATAAACAACTCATGTGACTAACTGTGGCCCTGCAGCTTTTTCCCTTTATAAGCCTCTCCCGTTGTATAGTCCTATGGAACACTGCAAAGTGCTTCCTGAATCCATGTCTCTTGGGCTTCAGTCCTAACAAACCCCATATAAACACATTTTTATTTCAGTGAGGTCTCCATTTCTGAAATTTTGGTTAACAGTAATTAAAATTTGAACCCTGTTGTTGGGGAACTGGTGCTATTTAACTAAGCTGTGGTAACTGATATCCGTGCATACCTGAACCATGTAAAGCGAGGACTGCCTGTGTTTTGAAGTGTGTCACCTTAAATCAAATTTAAGTTACTTTAAAACCTCTATCCAGAAACACTATGTAGTGCACCCTATTTTAAAGGAAACAGTGTTGAAGTTTTAGATACTTCATGTCTTCTTAAAAAGTTCCTTATTTACAAAACAGAAGTAGAGTTGCAGATACAGAAAACAAACTTATGGTTACCGGGGGTAAGTGGGGGAGGGATAAATTGGGAGACGGGGATTGACATCTACACACTACTGTATATAAAATAGATAACTAATAAGGACCTACAGTATAGCATAGGGAACTCTACTCAATACTCTGTAATGGCCTATATGGAAAAAAAATCTAAAAAAAGAGTGTATATATGTATAACTGATTCATTTTGCTGTACAGCAGAAACTAACTACATTGTAAATCAACTATACTCCAATAAAAATTTTAAGATATAAATAAATTAAATTAAAAGTTCCAACTGGCTCTATCTTAAAAAACTTGTCAGGAATCAGTACTAGCCTAATGAAAGGAGTCAAATAATTTAAGTAGATATTTGAGTTTATTAAAGCTACATGACTAGAAGATATGTATGACCTAAGTCTAGTCTTAATGGTTTTCACCAAAACTGTAAGCATTTATATGTATTAAAAAGTTGTATTTGTTCTTAACAAACATTTGGCTATCTCACTAGATATTGGCATTTTTACTAGTGAACTACTGGGAAAAAGGAGTCTAGATTCTTAGGTTACTGATTCTGAAGTTCTGAATTGATCACACAACTATATTAAAGTGATTAGATACTTATGGATTAGAATACTGCCTAATATAGCTCATGCTTTTCATTGACATATATAATCTTTAAAATAATTTCACAGCTGTCTTACTATATATACAGATATTGATATATACCTTTTGTTGTTACTGGGAATACTAACAATCTGTTCCTAATTTATGTATTTGATTTACTATTTTCTTTACATAATTCACAACCATGCTTTTCTACTAACCTAAGTAATAAAACTTTGTCTAGTTTACCATATATTCTTGTTGGAAGGGAGGAATATTACAACTTTGTTTTTCTCCCCTTTTTAGGTGTCCTATGATGCCATCAAAATCCCAAAGTGGTCACCTCTGTCAGAAATGCACCCTATAGATTATTACTCTTCTTATACCAAAAACTGCACTGGGAAGTTTACAGAAAAAGAAATTAAGGATATTAGAGCATTTTATTACGCTATGTGTGCTGAGACAGATGCTATGCTTGGTAAGTGGTATAATTCAAAAGCAATCACATGAGGAAAAAGTAAAATATTTTTCCAACAAACTGTGATTATGCTGGTTGGTGACTTGTATGAACATCCTCAGAAAATTTATTGCAACAGTTGCTGAGATACTTCAGACTTAGAATTTTAAGATTCCTGACATATATAAAAATTGGATAATTTGTATTATTAATAGTAGAATAAAAGTCTTTTCTATCTTAATTATTCATAACTTAACAGATACTTAGATTTGTTCATATATATATATAAAAAGGTCATAGAAAACTATCATCTGTTGGAAACAAAACGTTTTGCTGGATTTAATCAGGAATCAGTATTCAGCCAAACACAGTTAATTATAAGGCATCTTGGGTTCTAGGAGATTAAACAGATGAGATGTAGAACCTTGTGACTTCTCCCAGACATGTAATAAGTGTAAAACGAATCCATTCTCCGTAGGCCGTTTAGAGCAAGGCTTAACTAAAGCTGAAATCAGTTTCCCCATGTACATTGATCCAGAATTATACTGAATTAGGGAGTTAGGCTTGTGAAAGGTAAAGGTCTAGGGGGTAGCTGAAGGTGCTGAACTTGCTCAAGAAGTAGACAATGGGAAGCTGTGGGAAAGTTTTAAGCTGGGGTGTGACATGATCAGATATTTTAGAAAGATAGCTACCAGAGTGGTACGAGGGATATTATGAAGGGGAAAGAGGAGTAGAGGCACAAAAACTAATTAGGAAGCAATTACAGTTGTCCAGCTGAAAGACCCTGATGCCCTGATGGTCTGAACTCCGTAAATAACTCCTGAGCTGTGGGTCTCAAATCTGACTGGACTTCAGAATCACCTGTGGGTTTTGTGGGGGTTTTTTTTGTTTTTTTTTAAATAATACAGACTCCTGTAGGCCAGATTCAGAAACTGCCAAAGTAGAGATGATGTTTCTCTCTGGACTATGCCTTACTGTGTTCTCTTAATTGCAATGAGGAGGAAGTTTCACATCACTTAGAGAGAGGGAGTGGTCAGAGAAATTTTACTGCCCAAGAATATGCCAAATCACATTCATATACCATCTGTACTGCTTCCAGCTCTTTTTCAAAGGTAGGATTTCCATAACACTCAGCCAACTTCATGGGCATGATCTTGATCTGGTGACCGGGAATTTGAGAGAAAGGGTAGCAGGAGGAGGGGTTCTGACCCTTTTATCACCTCCCGCTGGGCAGGAATTGTGGGTCGACGGTGATAGCAGTCCTTTCATGAGACATGCACAGTGCTGACATCCAGGCTTGTCTTTCCTTTCTCATTTGAGTCACTGGGGGTAATGTTTTCCCCCATTGTCTGATAGAAACATAGAAAGCAAGCCAGCATGATCTCCAAATAAAGAAACTTATCCTATGGGTATTGTATTTTCTCCTTCCTCTCTCTAGTCCATCCACTGAGAAGCAGGCACATGAACTCTGGTATAAGTTACTTAAGAACAGTAGATAGGGCTTCCCTGGTGGCTCGGTGGTTAAGAATCCGCCTGCCAATGCAGGGGACACGGTTCCAGCCCTGATCCAGGAAGATCCCACATGCCGTGGGGCAACTAAGCCTGGGCGCCACAACTACTGAGCCTGTGCTCTAGAGCCCTGAGCCACAGCTACTGAGCCTGCGTGCCTAGAGCCAGTGCTCCGCAAGAAGAGAAGCCTCCACAATAAGAAGCCCGCGCACCGCAACAAAGAGTAGCCCCCTCTCGCCGCAACTAGAGAAAGCCCACGCACAGCAACAAAGACCCAACACAGCCTAAATAAATACATAAATTTTTTTTTAATAAAGAACAGTAGATAACATTCTGATGTTAAGAAGCATCCTGACAAACTCTTAGAGGGTAGAGTTCTTATGAACTTATTGTGATAGAATAAAACATGAGCTAAAAGCTAATTAAGATTTACCTTGATTTATATTACAGGTGAAATTATTTTGGCTCTTCACCAGTTAGATCTTCTTCAGAAAACGATTGTCATATACACCTCAGACCACGGAGAGCTGGCCATGGAACATCGTCAGTTTTATAAAATGAGTATGTACGAAGCTAGTGCCCATGTCCCACTCTTGATCATGGGACCGGGAATTAAGACCAACCTACAAGTATCAAATGTGGTTTCTCTTGTGGATATTTACCCTACTATGCTTGGTAAGTAATGCAATTATGTAAATATCTGTTTGTAATAATGCTGGAAAATGAATAAGCAAAATAGTCAGAGGCCCTGCGGACTTGTTCATAACCCTTGACCAGCTCACTTAACTGTGAGTCAAATCCATATCTGAAAAATGAGGATAATATTTCTCAGGTTCCTTTGGCCTTCACTTACTCTAGTCATCTTTCCTTCAAAAGATTCACAACCAGGATATGACAATAAAGTAAGCCACATATGATATTCAGGTCTATAACTTTATAGATATGATTTGTGTATCATTTGATTCTCTACCACCACCTACCTAAAATGTAAGCATTTCCTTTCTGGATTATTCCATCCACTTTGAAACTACTAATTTTTTTACAATGTTACAAATGTCCCTTAATGTTAATGCTATGAACATATTTCTCCCCAGAATATTTAGATTGTTCTGTACTATTTATTTTACTAGCTTCTAATGTCTATTAGCATAACCATAGGTCTAGAACAGCAACATCTGGATATGGGTAGTTAGCAGTTTTTGTTAAAGATACAAGAATAAAGCCATCGTAAATTCAGAAGTTATATAGAACTGTTTCTATCTAATTTAGAAGAGTACTTTAAATTCCGTAACATTTAAATTCAATAACATCTAAATACTCTGTTTGAAGGCACCATAAATTGCAAAAAGTACCATCAATTTATAAATAGATTTTGGTGAAAGAAAAAGCTAACACAGCATGAGACATATGTGTTTAATATGTTCATATCAAAATGCGAAACAAACATGTATCTGGAAATTAAAGAAATAAGAAAGTTCTTTTTATCTCCTTTTTTCTGCTACAAACTCTTTCCCTTCATTTAACTAAAGACTGTTATAGGGTCTTAAATTTCTTCACAGTTAATTTAAATCAGTGCCTGGAATTCCCCGGCAGTCCAGTGGTTAGGACTCCAAGCTCTCACTGCTGAGGACCTAGGTTCAATACCTGGTTGGGGAACTAAGATCCCACAAGCTGCGCGGCCAAAAAAAAAAATCAGTGCCCTCCTTTTGTCTTTTATTTCACATCTCCTGTATATTTGGGCACACTTCTTTGTTGTTCTTTTGCCTGATGTATATTTTTAATCTCTTCAGTTTCTTACTCATCATTTGCTGGTTCCCCTTTGTCCCGAAGCAATTATCACACAGCCATGTCTCTGCCACTTTCTGGCTCTATCAATTTCCAGGCAATCCCTATTACTTTTCCTCATTTCTGGGTTTTTTTTTTCTTTTTTTTTTTAACTTTTTATTTTACACTGGAGTATAGTTGATTAACAATGTTGTGTTAGTTTCCCGTGTATAACAAAGTGATTCAGTTATACATATAAATGTATCTATTCTTTTTCAAATTCTTTTCCCATTTAGATTATTATAGAATATTGAGCAGAGTTCCCTGTGCTATATAGTAAGTCCTTGTTGGTCATGCATTTTAAATATAGCAGTGTATACGTGTTGATCCCAAACCCTCTAACTATCCCTCCCCTCACCTCATTTCTGTTTTTATAAGAAATGTATGTGCAGTTGTGCTTTAAGTGTCTCTCTTATTTTAAGTGTCTTCTTTTAAATATTTTAAGTGTCTCTCTTATTATCATCTTTGTAGCTTTATCAGTATATGCTTCTTTTACGGTGGCATTTCTTTAGTTTCCTCTCTTAGTTTTTCCTTATAGAACTTCCCCTACCCCATTTCCTAATTTGCATATCTTTTTATCCTTGTTCTGCTTTCTTGAGGTACACTGATCAGAACTGCAAAAGATTATTAAAGGTTGGGATGATCTCAGTTTTCCCTCAATATATTTCATAGTGATATTTGGCATTTTGTTTGTCTTTTTGACTGTAGCAGCTAAATAATCCAGTACCTGTCTGCAGTGAGTTCTAGTCTATTCCTGTCACTTTATATGTTAGTTGATTAATATGCAATGTTTAAATCATTTTTCTTTGAATTTTGTTTTATATTTGCCTATAATGCAAATTTTCTTCTCTACAGTCTTGATACACCATTATCATTACTTGCCATTTCATACATCATAAAAGTTAAAAGTCATCTGCAAACTGGAAGATTTCACAATGTATATATCTTAACAGATTATATAAGAAAATACTAAATAAAGTTGTTTGGAGTGAGGGAATTTTCATTTATCCACATAGAGGGACAACCTGCCTGTCCCTGCCTAGTTTATGTTACTTGACAATTAGCACTTCTTTAGCCAAACAAAGCATTCCCAGAAACCCCTTTGCATTCCTTCCCCACTCTTCTGGAAATTATGTAGGTTCTCTGAAATTGTAGATTTTTTTCCTATAATTTGTCAATTATTACAATTTTTTAAAACTCATAGTTCTACATAGATTTTTTTGTTTTGTTTTTATCTTTGACTGATGTTTGGTAATAGAGTCCTTCTGAGTCACATCTCCCAGCAGAACATGTTTTATTAACAGCATTTTGATCATGTGTTGATTAGACCTGCCCAACTAAAGTAAGTAAAGCCAAAAATTAGTGTCTCTCCAGTTCTAAACTGGAAATTAACATTTCAAGGCTTAATGTGTTTCATAACGAACATTTTTATTATGAAAAGGGAAAAGTTACATTTATATGATTGGTGGAGGAGAGTGAAGAGAATATCTATGCATGGATCTTTATATAAAACACTGAAACAGGGGCTTCCCTGGTGGCGCATTGGTTGAGAGTCCACCTGCCGATGCAGGGGACACGGGTTCGTGCCCAGGTCCGGGAAGATCCCACATGCTGCAGAGCGGCTGGGCCCGTGAGCCATGGCCGCTAAGCCTGCGCGTCCAGAGCCTGTGCTCCACAACGGAAGAGGCCACAACAGTGAGAGGCCCACGTACCACACATACAAAAAAAAAAGACAAAAAAAACACACTGAAACATCCTATTAACCAGATGTTAACCAGAGATAAGGTAGAAAGAGAATGATGCAAGGGAGATTCAACAAGAACCTTATGCTGGAGCCAGGAAACAGCATTGTAACATTATTTATCTAAAATTAACCTTTTACAAGTGATAAAGGGTTAATATTAATAGAACTCTCACAAATCTATAAGAGAAAGAGACATACCCTATTAACAAATTGACCAAAATATATAAATAAGCAATTCACAACAGAAGACACACAAATGGCCAAGATATTTTCAGAGATTCAAACTCAGTAGTCAGAAAAATATTAAAATAAGAAGATACCATTTTTCTTTCACACATAGAGTTTGCAAAGATTTTTAAACAGCAGAAAAGCTTATATTGGAAATAGGCCTTCTCATATTCTGCCGTTGGGAGTATAAACTGGCACAGATTTCCTGGAGGCAAATGTGGCATTACATTCCAAATTACTTAGAAATATGCATACATTTTGACCTAGAAAATTCCAATTTTAGAAATTAACCTGTAGATATACAGAAAGATTTATCTCCATGGATATTATTGTATTATGATGTTATATTAAAGAATTAGTATGAATATCTAGTAGTAATGAACTGGGTAAAAATTAGTCAATTCTGTTTTAAAAAGTGAAATGATACATGGAAATGGCTCCCATGTATTATTGCAAAGAAAATGTAGGTTCTAAAACCGTATAAATTTTTTTTGGTTTGGTTTGGTTTGTTGTTTATTGAGATAAGGTATCTATCTAATTTATTGTCCAGATCAGCACATTTTTTAGAGTAAAAGGATACTATTAACAATTACACCAGGGACTTCCCTGGTGGCTCAGGGGTTAAGAATCCACCTGCCAATGCAGGGGACACAGGTTCGAGCCCTGGTCCGGGAAGATCCCACATGCCGTGGAGCAACTAAGCCTGCGGGCCACAACTACTGAGCCCGCATGCCACAACTACTGAAGCCCGTGTGTCTAGAGCCCGTGCTCCGCAGCAAGAGAAGCCACCACAATGAGAAGCATGCATACTGCAACAAAGAGTAGCTCCCGCTCGCCGCAACTAGAGAAAGCCCGCGCGTAGCAACAAAGACCCAACGCGGCCAAAAATAAATAAATAAACTTAAACAAAAAAACTCCCAGATATTTCTTTAAAAAAAAAAAACAAAAAACAATTACACCAGGATTAGCATCAACTGAGTCCGTTGCCTTGTTGAACAGCCTTACCAATCAATAAGGCAAAGATAATTCTGATGGTCTGTGTTTAATCTGATGTTTAATTCAACCTTGTAAAATGAAATTATTTACTTCTAGAAGGGTTTAAAGCTATCAATACTTTTAGTAGTGATTAGTAACTCTAAAATTTGACCTGTGGGACAGTGTATTCTATTTTTCCTAAGCTTAATAAATAGATTTTGATAAAGTATCTATGAAGGACTTCTTATTTTGTGATTCTTCTAACCAACTAGGAGCCTAAAATAGATATAAAATATAATCTACTCTTAGAATTCCAAAGGTCCTTTCTTTATTACCTTAGCCACAGCTGTATTGTTTTGTATGAAACAATTTATACACAAGAGTATGGGATTAAATTTCTCAAAGCCTCAAGCCAGACTTCCTCTTCCCTTCCATTCTATGGACCTTAGAAATGTATAAAAGATGGTGATTCAAAAAACCTTAAATAGAAAGATATTAAATAGGAAAAACCAACTGGGATTCCTGTTTTAATAAACCTACCTTACTATAAAGAGCTTGTTGAAATTTAAGATGGTATAATGCATTTATAAAAAGGTCTGAATTTACAAATAGTTTTTAAAGGTGTTTTAGAAGAGTGATTATTTTCTATAAAATGATATTTTATGATAAAGTAGGAAGAGTATTCTTAGTCTGTGTATCTTTGTAAGTCCTATCACATTATCATTTTCTAGTACTGGCAGAAGAGTGCCATTTTATGAATAGGAATTCTTTATACTATTAAAGTTGATATCATTATTGCATAGATTATTCTTTAAAAATTGCTCCCCAACCTGTGATAAACCATAATGGGAAAGAATATGAAAAAGAATGTGTGTGTATATATATATATATATTATATATATATGAATCATTTTGCCGTACAGCAGAAATTAGCACACTATTAATCAACTATACTTCAATAAAATAAATTTTAAAAAAATTACTCCCCAAAATATTTTCTTCTCTAATAATCTAGTATCAACATCCTTTAGCTCAGTTAGAAATAAAGGTAATCTCATTTTTAAATTAAAATTGTTTGGACTTTCTCTTTTAAACTTCTTATTTTCAGGTGAATTTTTTTCATTAATAGTTGGCCTTTTTTGTAAAACACCTAACTTCTTTTCACATAAAGGATAAATCCAGAATTTTTTTGAATTGTGAAAATGTAATTGTATAAAAATGCAGTTGTGTTTAAAAGAATGCTTCATTGCTAGTGATTTCAATTGCAAAACCCTCCTTATCACAGGATCTTAGTGGAGGGTTGGGAGGGTCATTCTACATAGACTATTTTGTTTTTATTGGCTGAAAAATATTGGGAAGTTGAATAACTACAGTAAGGCAAGACTTGAGGAGCAGTATTGAAGAGTCCAGACATCCTGGAGTCAACACTGCCTAAATTCAAATCCTCCTTCATTATTTACCAACTGTATACCCTTGGGCCAGTAACTTAACATCTCTGGTCTTCAGTTTTCTTATCAATAAAATAGAAATAATAGTGGCTATTCCATAGCTTAGAACAATGACTGGAACATGGTAAACAATTAAATGTTAGATATTATTGCCATTAATATTTTTTATTCTTCTTAGGTATGCCCTAAAAAATGTACATAGCTTGCATCATTGCCATACCAGGCTAATCCCTTATCTACCCATACACTCGGGAAGAAATATAAGCTTATCTTTCTTCAGGAGACCATCACAAATATCCAGGTCTGCATTTTTACGCATTTGATTACTGTTTTAAATTTAAGTCACTTTATTAAGAATCATGCAGTTACTACTAATATTTGTTTCTACTGCCAAGAATGATGAAACTTGCTTAACACGGAATTCTAATGATAGATTTTCCAGAAGAAAAAAACCTGAAAAATGGTTTTAAACAAAGATCAAAGAGCTTTCTGAAATGCAGTTTAAGCTGAAGTGCTTTTAAGGAAATAATTGATAAACATATAAAAAATGAATACACAGTTTCCCAAAGCACAGAAAATTTAACAAAGATTAAATACATATTTATTAAATACTGTGGATGTTTAACAAGGATTTTATTCTTCAACATCAATTTACAAAGGTGTATTATTCTACTGATCCTAGACAGGAAATAAGTCACATTATCACTTGCCTGAACTCCTGCAATAGCTTCCTAATTCTTTCCTTCTGCCCGTACTCACTTTTAGTCAATTCACCATACAGTAGTTACTGTCAAACATGTCACGATTCTGCTCAAAATCACTTAGAGTAAAATCGAGAATCTCTAATTGGGCCTGGGAGTCCAACATGATCTCCTCCCCTATCTAACACATCTTGTAGAATTTTACCTCTCACTTACTCTGCTCCAGCCGTGCTGGACTCCTTTGCCTTTGGGGAACGGAATGAAGCAGCTTCCTGCCTCAGGGTGTTTACAGTTGCTATTCCCTGGGAGAATGCCCTTCCTCCCCATGCAGATATCTATTGAGCTCATCTAGCCCTTTCTCAGGTCTCTGTCTACGTCACCTCATCAGAGAGGCCTTCCCTGACCACACTATATAACACAGCACATAAACACATACCTGCCATCGTTCTCTATTCCCCTGATCCTGCTTTATTTTTCTTCACTGCACTTATCACCATCTGACATATTTGTCTGTCTCCCCACATTAGAAGGTAAGCTCCAAGAGTCTGAGAGAGCTTATCTGCTTCGTTCACTGTTGTTGCCCTAAACCTGGAACAGCACCTAGTTTGTTAGATGCTGGGGTGGTTTTTCTTTTGAGTAAAAAAATTAATACTTAAATGGACTCATCCTAGTTTAATGCTGACTTCTCATATAAACATAGCAGAATTATTTAAATTTTCTTAGTCTAACAAGCTTCTTTAGGAAAATTAGGCTAAGAACAGATCTGAAATAAGGTATTTCTAAGTATTAAAGGTGATTAAACTGCTGAATACAGGAACTTCCCAGTCATGGGTATCTGCCAGGCTGCTTCCCAGCCATCTTCAAAGCCCTCTTCTGTCCCTTCCTCGGCCTCGCAGTGGTGCCCCCTGACGGCTGACACACAGACCAGCCCGACCCAGCCTATTCCCTGGCTACTTTCTCTCCTTACAGTAAGTAGCCGACTGTCTTGTAGCTCAATTAGTTTCGTCTTGGGCCATTTTTTTCTCTCATGCACATCCTCTTTAACATCTTTGCTCCTTCCTCGTTTTTAACCAGTTATCTCTGAAATACTTCTCTTTCTTTCCTTCCTTCCTTCACTTGTTCTTTCACTCTTTCTCAAAAAAGTCCCTGATGATGATTGGTTGGCAGAAGATTAGTACTTATAATATGCTCCTTCCAAGGAAATGGAAGATACAAATTTTTTAATTAAGTTATATGTAAGACAAGTACCTTCAGAAGATTTATAGAGGTCTTTGTCTACTTCCTTATTGTCTTTTTTTCCTTATTGTCTTTTAATTCACTTGTTTTTCCTCAAATATGTACAGTCAAGTTAAATTAATTTTCTTATTCAATTTTAATTTCTAGCATTGCAGATATATTACATTCTATTTTTTATTGGAAATATTTAATTATTTCTAAATTAATGTTTCTAAAAACATGGAACATTGAAACCAGAAAAGCTGCAGGGGAGGCAACTACAGATTCCTTTTGGAACTATCGCAAGGACCCAGCCATAATTAACGGTAATTTTTTTTTCGCGGCTTGCGGGATCTTAGTTCCCTGACCAGGGATTGAACCGGGCCCATGGCAGTGAAAGCACTGGACCACCAGGGAATTCCCAATGATAATTTTTCTATAGGAAAAAGATAGTTTGAGTTCCAAACAAATAACTTAAAAGCAATTTTTAAAAATACAACCTTTCTTTGACGTTAAACATTTCTCATGCTATTGTTTTCTATGTCTATATTTGATAAGGAAAAAATAGATTATTTTTCTCTAAATCAGTATAATCCAGGATTTCCAACGTCTGTTCTGCAAAATACTAGTTCCTCAAGATGCTACTTCGGGGTTAAAAGATGTTCTGTCATCAAATAACTTTGGGACAGATGGCGTACTACATACCACCCTTGAAGGTTTATGATACACATCATCAATAAATTTATTTAATTTTAACAACTGTTTGCAAACATATGTAACTACTAGACTCCTCTCTCGTATAGGTCTTGTTAATATCCTGTGGGACCAATTTGAAAAACACCTGTGATCATTCCATCATTTGGAAATACAGTACTTATGATATTAACTAATATTCGTTGAGGGTTTCCTATGTGTCAGACACTGTTCTCAGAATTTTACATAAATTTTCATATTTAAACCTAAAATAAACCTGTGAAATACAGGCACTATTATTATCCCCCTTTTACAGATGACAAAATTGAGGTTCGGAGTGGTTAATAACATGCCCAAGGTCACAAGTCTAGTGGAGTAATAAGCATTTGGATCTAGGCAGTCTGTTTACAAAAATCCATATACAGCCTCTAGTCTCTGCGACCTTTAATGATGTCATTTATGAATGTTCAACTAATGAAAGAATGAGTTATTTTAAAATACTGTGTTATTTAGATATTGCTGGAATTCCTCTGCCTCAGAACCTGAGTGGATACTCTCTGCTGCCATTATCATCAGAAATGTTTAAGAATGAACAAAAATTCAAAAACCTACATCCGCCCTGGATTCTGAGTGAATTCCATGGATGCAATGTAAACGCTTCCGCCTACATGCTTCGAACTAACCAATGGAAGTATATAGCCTACTCTGATGGTGCTTCAGTATTGCCTCAACTCTTTGGTAAATTTGTTGATATATTTTTTAAGTATAGATTATGTGTAATGAGTTGACCTACGCAGCATTTGCTCAAGGGAGCCAGTAATCATCTAAATAAATATCTGCAGTTTCTCACGCTAGGCCAGTTTACAAAAGGTTGCCCTTGTGAGGAGCAGCTTCTTTGCAAATCAGCATCTGAATTCCAAAGCAAGTGCCCTGAGGCTTTTGATCTGGGTCTCAAGACTGCCACCATTGTTTTCTCTGATCAAGGTGTCTTCTAATACTCATGGTTATCTTTCCCAATCGGTAGTCAACACCCTCTTATTGTACTTTGGATTCAGTTGTTCTGGAAAATTAACTGCTCTCTTATGGAGCCTGACATTCTACATTTATTAGTTAATGTTCACCCCATCCCTACAAGATGTTACTATCATCTTTATTTTATAGAGAAGACTAGAGTTCAGAGACTAGCGTTCAGATACCTGCACAAGGTCTCACAGCTCAGAAGTGGCAGAACTGGGATTTCAACCCAGGTTTGACTCCAAAATCCATGCTCCTTCCACCCTACAAAAGCCTGCTAGATTCACTACTCTGAATTTGTTTTTAAGCAGCATTATTAGATGTATGGTTTTACTTATCCTTTGTCCTCCTTTTGCATATAAAATATGTGCTAAAGCTATTTTTAATATTCCTTTCTCCCTAAGTTTTTTTCCCAGTTACAAATGTCAAAATCATTAACTCAAAATAATTCTTCAGAGGCCAAACTGATTGACACCCCCGCCCCTCCTTAACTCTAAAAGGAGGAGATTCTTGGCTTCAAAACAAGTCCTTAAGTTTTCATTCTGTTGAATAATGGGCATCTCTTGTTCATTCATGAGTTACGTTCTGCAAAAAGGAGGTGTGCCTGTCAAAGAATCAGTGCGGGAGCCTGCCTTTCCTGTATTCTCTGGCGTTTATTCACTGACGTCCCTTTCCCAGAGAGGTGCCATCTGAAATCACCTATAGCAAAACCATAAATGTCTTCAGGATCTTCTGGCCAATGCGCTCAAATAGGCCTGTAGGGGGTTCTCCCTCACTGTGACTTGTTCATTTACTGTCTTAGGTAACTTGTCATAAGATCTTTGATTTTTCCAATTAGACTGGCATCCTAGTTATACCCTCTGTCTTCCTACATTGTAGGTAAAAGGGGGGTTTATGTTATCTGAAATATTTATCATTTTCTTGATGATAGTGATTGAGAGTTTTTATTTCCATGGCTATTTGCTCAAATAGACACAATCAATGAATGTAATTTTCAAAAATTCAAGCATAGGATGCTAAAAAAAAACAAAAAAAACTAGGAGTTAGTGAAGTTGCAAGAACTTGACTCCACTACATAAAAAATTCTTTAGCTGGAACATCTGGGGTTGTTGAAATGGGACAATATAAGCATTACTATAATTAATATATATATATATATATATATATATATACACACACACATATATATTTTTTTTTTCATGTCAAAGTAAGCAAGGCATCACAGATAGGAAGAATTGTGGCTAAGCCATCTAAGAATAGATAAGAAAAAAAAAAGGGATAGCAGGATGATGGTAAGAAGGAAGATAATTTGGACATACATTTAGAGAGGTGTTTAACTTTCAGTATATTATTTTTCCATTTACACTGTCCTTTAGCTTACTATACTAAGAAGAACTGAGAAAAAAAAAAGAACTGAGAATAAAAAAAATTTTAATATGTTATTCGTCACAGAGTAATGACATTCTAAAAGATGGTTTTTAAGCAAATAATTGTAACAGAGCAGGACCCTATGGGGCCTTCCTGGGACAGGCCTTCCCCCATATCCTCTGCTTTAGCTCCTCTTTGAAGTACTTAAATAACAGTATTTGATGCACATTTCCTGAGTTTTACAGATGTGAAAACCCCCCACCAAATGGAAGATGTTATAACTACTTGATGACCATGAGCATATAGCCCCAGGCCTCCTGGAGCCTAAGGACTGATCAAGTTAACCCCTGTGACACCACCCTGTTCCCTCATCAGCCAATCAGAGAATTGTGCCCTGCGAGCCCCCTCCCTCAACCTGGCTTTTAAAAATGCTTTGCCGAAACTCTTCCGGGAGCTCAGGGGGTTTTAGGGCGTGAGCCACCCAATAAACCTTTCTCTGCTCCAAACTGCGACATTTCAGTGTGTTTATAGCCCCACTGTGCATCAGGCACACGAACTTGCATCCCAGGAAGGCCCCATAGGGTCCTGCTCGGTTACAACTGCCCCCTTTTCTTTGATACTCCTCAATCTTGAGGAGAACAAGTTTTGAATGAGAAAAGGACTAAAGATTCAGATAAGGAGGTTAATCATAAACTTGACAGAGGTACCCACAGGGTCCTGCTCGGTTACATAACTGTTTTGAGAGGTATTCAATTTTTTTTTTTTCTTTCAGATCTTTCCTCAGATCCAGATGAACTAACAAATATTGCTACAAAATTTCCAGAAGTTACTGCTTCTTTGGATCAGAAGCTTCGTTCCATTATAAACTACCCTAAGGTTTCTGATTCTGTCCACCGATACAATAAAGAGCAGTTTATCAAGTGGAAACAAAGTATAGGGCAAAACTATTCAAATGTCATAGCAAATCTTAGGTGGCATCAGGACTGGCTGAAAGAACCATGGAAGTATGAAAATGCCATTGATCAGTGGCTTAAAAGCCACTCTGATCCATAAAATATTTGAACAAAAATAAGAAAATAATGTTCTAGAACTATATAGAAATATGTTAAAAGATCATGATTAATTATGCATTTTAAACATTAGTTTTAATAATTACTGATTTTCAGTTAAAGAATGTACTCTTCTAAAATAAAATATCAATCATTATAGAATTACATATTTTCAAACATTACTATCAAGACCTTATTCTTATAAACTTCTGACAACTTAACCAAAATATTAAAAGGGTAGAATCAAATACTATCATATAAAGTTGTGTTCCTCTGAATATTATGGAATATAAAATATTTTAACAATTTTTATTACTTATGACCCATAAAATAGTTGTTTTTGAGTATTTGATGGTGTCTGATGAGTTATTTTTATTTGATGGGATATAGATCATTCGGATGTATTTGATGGGAGTATTTGGAGTATTTTAATGGTACACAGACCATGGATATGGCAGAAATTATTATTTTTTAAAATAGGTAATACATGCACAAGGTACAAGCTTCAAAAAGGTACTAAACAGTTAACAGTGAGCATGAAGTCTCTCTCCTTTCCCAGTCCCCCAGCCACCCAGTACCCCTTCCTGGTGGCAACTACTGTAACCACCTATGTATCCTTTGAGAGACAGACAGGCTCCCACAAACTTTATATTCTTCCCCAGCACCCGCCCCTGACACACACACACAAATGGTAGCATACTATAAAAGATGTTCTACAGCTTGCTCTCTTTTTTTCCATTTAACAAAGACACCGAGGACTTCCCTGGTGGCCCAGTGGTTAAGACTCCGCGCTTCCACTGTGGCGGGCACGGATCCCTGGTCCAGGAACTAAGATCCCCACATGCCGTGCGGCACAGCCAAATAAATAAACAAATAAATAATTTTAAAAATGAAAAATAAAAAAACACCTAGAAGTGAAATTACTGGGGCAAGACTATATCTAGCAAAATTACTCTAGATACCACCAAATGACCCCTAAAGAAGTTATACCAATTTATACTCTTACCAGCAATGCATGGCCTCACACTTGCTGCCAACTGGGTAGCTAAAAAATACTTTATTATTGTTTTTCTTCTTTTTCTTACTATGAGTAAAGTAGATCATATTTTCATATATTTAATAGCCACTGGAATTTCCTTTACATGACCTTTCTTATTTCTATTCTTTGCCTATTTTTCTGTTGGTTGGTTGTCTTTTTTATTACAGGCATACTTTAGATATTAGCTCTCTGTCTGTGAGAGAAGCTACAAATATTTTTTTCCTTTTCATAATTTGTCTTTTGACTTTGCCCTGGTGTTTGTTGACATGTAGAAATTGGTATTTTCATGCAAATTTATGAATCTTTGCTTTTGTGGCTTGGAGATTTTGTGTCATATTTAGAATGGCCTTCCCCACTTATCTTCTTTTAGAGTTTTATTTTTTACCCTTAGATCTTTGACCCATTGGAATGTATTACATATTAGAGATCTAACTTTCATTTGTTTTTTTAAGATGGCCACCCCAATTGACCTTTTATTGAGTAAGCTAATATTTGTCCCATTAGTTAGAAAATGCCACTCTATTATATAACATCTTTTATTGAACAAATTATCTTTTCCTCTATTGATCTGAAATGCCTTTTTCATTATATACAAGTCACAATGACATTTGGGTCCTTTCAAAACATTTCTTACTTTGCAGTGGACCAGTCTATTTTGTTTATTAATAGGGTAGGCAATATCTGGTGATACTATTTTCTTTGCAACAGTTTTCATTTTTGGAATTGTCCTTGGCTATTCTTGCTAACTTATTTTTCCCATACAAATTTAGAATAAGTTTGTGTAGTTCCAAAAATGAAAAATCTTTTTAGTCTTTTTATGATATATTAAATTTATAGCCTACTTTAGGGCAAACTGAATTCTTTGTGATATTCGGTTATTCTAAAGAATATAGTCCACTCTTCCCTTTCTTCAAGCCTTCTTCATATTGCTCAGTAGCATTCTAAGTTTTCTTCATATAGATTAGTTTCTTCTTAGAGATTTTTGGAAAGTAGGGACCTTTAAAAAAATACCACCTAGGACCCGTCCCACACCAGTGGAATTAGAATTCTAGGGACGGCACCTGGGCAGTTTTGTTCTTATTGCTGTTTTGTTTGGTAAGCCCTCCAGCGGACGATTCTAATGTGCAGCCAGAGGTGAGTTTATTCCTAGGTGTTTTATCATTTGTTGGTGTTGTGCTATTTTAAGTAGATGTTTCTTCCATTGTATCTTCTAATTGGTTATTTGTATATACAAATTTTATTTCTATATATTTACTTTGTACCAATAATACAATTTTTTTGGTACTAATAGTTTTCCAGTTGGTATCTTGTATTTCTCTGGTAAAAAGTTTATCTGCAAATAATAATTTTACCCAATTTCCTTTTAACCTAACTTCCTTTTTCCAACTGTCTTGGAAGTTTTCTTCATTAGACAGCTCATCACCTTTACTTTCTTTATTGTTCTTCAGTGAATTGGTATGAGCTTATCTTTGTAGTTATGTATGAATTTCTGAGAAATAATTTTCACTTCAGATATATTCTGAAGTAAAACCCTTAAGAGAAAGATCTCAAGATTTAAACTATTGAGGTTAAAATTAAAATATACAAATCTACTTCTCATCTCCTAATTAAACCTAAGGAATAAAAAATAGCTAATGTGTGATGTATATGCTAAACATAGTGAAAAATAAAGCAATAATAATAGAAATGTGGTTTTGAAAACAGAAGCATGTGAAGATAAACATAATCCACCTCATTCTATTCAAACTCTTTAAGATGCATTGTTAGAATTTACCAAGCGTCTGCAATGTTTTAAGCATATTCAATATAGGATCATAATTAGGTAAAATTGAGGTTTTAAGACAATATCTAATTCAAACATGGTTTCTAACAACCATGAAAACAGAAAAAGAAGAAAAACTTGGAAAACGAGACAAATTATCTAATGCCAGAATCTGAGAGGAACTGACATTAATTATAAACTGGATTGAGGACAATCTTTGGGCTTCATCTTTCCCAACCTCCACCATTACCCCGCTGTTCCAAACTACCATAATCTGTTGTATGGAATTTTGCAATAGCTTCCTAGGAGGTCTCCCTGAGTCTGCCCTTGGCTTTCCTCAGTCTCTTCTCAACACAGCAGCCAGAGTGATCAGATCACATCACTGGATACTCAAACCCTCCACTGGTTTCTCACCTTACTCTGTGAAAGCCTGTCGAATGAAAAAAAAAAAAAAAAAAAAGCACAACCTAAAAGTTGAGAATTGAGAATTGTGTTTTATTCCGCGAACTTGCTGAGGACTTGAGCCCAGCAGGCAGCCTCTCAGATAACTCGGAGGGAGAGGCTGCTCTGAAGAGGTAAGGGAGGATCCAGGATATGTAGTTTTTGCAACAAAAACCAGGCAGTCGGAATATCAAAAGATTACTGTTAATTAAAGAAAACCAGACATCTCAAGTTAATGAATTTAGCGCTTTTCTAGGTATGGGAAGATGCAAGAGTCTGGGCTCAATGAAGTCATTCCTTTGATAGGCACCTGAACTATCTAGGGCCAGTATCCTACTTTCTAGATCCTGAATCCCTTCAGAGTGCACAGTCAGGGGTGGCTGCAGTGACTGA
The DNA here is from genome assembly GCF_003676395.1 of Aethalodelphis obliquidens. Lineage (NCBI taxonomy): Eukaryota > Metazoa > Chordata > Mammalia > Artiodactyla > Delphinidae > Aethalodelphis > Aethalodelphis obliquidens. The sequence goes on along the minus strand of NW_020837948.1, from coordinate 40,597,326 downwards.
TGGCTTGATCCTTTGTTTATTGATATGGCAGGTGACATTCTTGGTCACAAGCCCAAATCATTACAGTGGCCTTCAGGGCTCTAAATGATCCGGCGGCACATTGTACATCTCCCGCACTCTACTTGGTTCACTCTGCTCCAGCCACACTGGCCTTCCTATCCTTTCCCAGGCACACTAGGCAAGTACCACCTCAAGACCTCTGTGCTTATCAACTCTTGGCCTGGAATGCGGTTCTTCCCTCAGATTTACACATGGCTCTCTTTGTTATCTCCTTCCGGTCATTGCTCAAATGTTACCTAATCACAAGGGCTTCACTGCTTTATTTTTCTGCATATAAATCATTACCGTCCAACTTAGTGTATGTTTTACATACTTAATTTGTTGATACTGTCTCCCACCCCTCCTACCCACTAGGATGGAAGCTCCATACAGGAATGGCCTTTTGTCCTTTTTGTTTCCTAAAGTACCCCAAGGGCCTGACACATAGTAGCAGCTCAGTAAATATTTGTTGAATTAATATGCGAGGAATTCGAGTTTCTCAGATATCACGTTGTATTGGAAAACCAACACATTTGTCCATGGCAGGGCAGGGGGTGAAAGGGAGTAGGCTTCTCATAAAACAGAGCTTTCTAGAAACAGTGAATTCTAGAAAATCCTGCACAGGAGAATTGATAAAGGGACTCTATCCCTCTGTTTTTTCTTTTTCTATGAAAAAGCCAGATACTAAATATTTTAGGCTTTGTGAGCCATATGGTCTCTTTCACAACTGCTCAATCCTGCGGTAGTAGCAAGAAAGCAGCAGCACACACTATGTGAACAAATGAGAGCGGCTATGCTCCAATGAAGCTTTGTTTACAAAAACAGGGGATTTGACCTGGGGGCCATAGACTGCTAACTGCTAGTCTAGAGCAATGGTTCAAACCTTGCTGCAAATTGGAATCACCTGAGGATGTTTAAAAACTATTATGCCTAGCTCCCACCTGCAAGCATTGAGAGGTTTTAAAACTCTCCAGGTGATTCTAATGTGCAGCAAAATGTGGGAACCATGGGTCTGGAACCTTGTTATTCAAACTATGGTCCTTGGACCAGAAGCATCCACATCACCTGGAAGCTTTATATATTTCTGTCTTTGCAGAAAGAAAAAAAAGTGGATTCTGTATTCTTTCTACTGTTTGTGGTTTTCCATTTCATAAAACCCAGGAGATCCTAGTAAAAACTATTATAATTGATGAAATTTGTTAAATGGCTGCATATACATAAATCAATACCTATCTGTAAGAATAATCACTAATTAAAAATAGAAATCAGGAAAAATATTCCACTCACAGTATGACATTCTATAAAAATAGCTTAAAGTTCAACAAGAAGCACAAATCTAGATGAAAAAAATTATAAAATTCTATTAAGTTTACAAACAAACTATAAACATGGAATGACAGCATGTTCTGGGATAGGAGCCTCTAATATTAAAATGCCACTTCTCCAGAATTAATGCATACATTTCATGCAATCCTGATCTTAGTCCCAGTAAGGGTTTGTTTTTCTTTTAACTGGACTAAATGATCTGAAAGTTTTCAAAAAACATTGAATGTCTGAAATAACTAATAAAATTATGGAAAATGAATATTGAGGTAGGACAATTCTTACTGGCTATTAAAGCATATTGTAAATCACTGAATCAAACTAGAACTTGGTGATGAGGGGCCATGAGCAAAAAAGAGAGATCTCAACACAAATTAGGTGAAAGAAGCTCAATGTGGAAAACAAAAGATCTAGATCCCTTCTACACTGGTCAGATATTCTAGGTATCTGTGTGTGATGTTTACAATTATGTATATTAAACTCTCAGATAAGATTTTTAGCCCCCTTTCTTCTCTTAAAGTTACAAAGCAGAATCTTAAATTCTTGGGTCAAAAAATCAAAGGTATAGGCTATTTTTTAAATAATGAAAATGAGAAAACTTAGAAGAACATATGGCACAACCAAAGCTATACTCAGCCTTAAGCTTTTTATTATTAAGGGGAATAAAAAATAAATAAACTGTTCAAGAAGTTAGAAAACAAAATAATCATAAATGTTGTAATATTGATGGTAAAGGATTGGTATCCTTAGTGTCTTGAGAGCTCTGCTTCCACATAGGATAGGGATTATTGCTCCCACAGGAAAAGAAATCAAAAGGAAAAGAAAAAAGCTAGATAATCTACAAAATTAAAACTTTTTTGAGCCTCTCATAGGACAGGTGAACTGAATTGAAAAGGGTGGCAAGCCCTTCTGAGGACAGCTGAGACACCCAAACTGTCCCACCTTTGGCAGTACATGGGAAGAAAGACTAGAAGCCAAAAGAGGAGGTAAGAAAACAACTGAGGGCTTCCCTGGTGGCGCAGTGGTTGAGAGTCCGCCTGCCGATGCAGGGGAATGGGTTCGTGCCCCGGTCCGGGAAGATCCCACATGCCGCGGAGCGGCTGGGCCCGTGAGCCATGGCCGCTGAGCCTGCGTGTCTGGAGCCTGTGCTCCGCAACGGGAGAGGCCACAACAGTGAGAGGCCCGCGTAGCACAAAAAAAAAAAAAAAAAAGAAAACAACTGATATTTTGACAAATTCATAAAAGCCAAATGTGTGTGAAAAAAGCAGCAGGAACTAGGAGCCGCACACACAAGGGAGACCACCTCCAGTAATGAGCTTTTTCTCATGGACCTTAACCAGCACTCATGAGAAAGATGGGAGCAGGGCAGGGGACCTGACAGAGCCTCTACAGTGGGACAGACGAACAGATGGGGAGGGGCTGCCTCTGTAGCAGAAGCATAAAACCCAGAACCTTCTCTCTTACAAAGCGAAAACTCATCGGCCACTGGGGAAGGAGCAGAAAACCCTCTCAGCCCCAGTCCTCAGCAAAAGGTCAGCTATCACCGGGAAGGGGTAGATTATAGCAAAAGCTCTCTGCTCCTGAGGAGAGGCAGAACCCCAGTCATGCTCACAGTCCTGCACTGAGAGAAAGCAGAGATCTCTTGCAACAGCGGTACAGACAAGAAACTTGCTCTTCTGCAAGTTACAAGGCCGAGTTCAGCTGCCACAGGGGAAAGTGACAAATGTGGATAAAGTCCCACCCTTAAGGCTCAGGCCCCCAGGGCCTACATAAGACTGAAGCTGGAGTTAAGTGCGTTTCTTTAAAAAAAAAAAAAAAAATCAGCCTGCCCCCACCATGAACAACAGCACACTACTTCTGGGAGAAAGATAAGAAGCATGGAGAAAGAAACCACCCACCGCACTCCCTATGGCCAGGTGTGCCGAAAGCTAGGGGTGGAGCAGGAAGACTGAGAAAAACCCTCCAGTGTTCCAAGCCTCTCACTAAAGCAAGACAGCAGCAGCATTGCAGGAGTCTGAAGTCTGCAGGAGAATAATGATAACTATACCAACATCAGAACCCAAGCCTAGCTCAACTACTGCCTACATTTAGTCAACCCCTCCACCCTACTAGCCTGACAGATCTGAAGCATGCCCATTTTCAGGAGTGAATACTATTTACATCAGTCACTGTTTTTCGCTTACATATTATGTCTGGCATTTGGTCAAACTTACATGGCAAAGAAGCAAGAAAAGACCCATTTTGAAGAAAGAAGGCAGTAAACAGAACCAGACTGAGAGATGGCCCAGAAGCTGAAACCATGAGAAAGTGACTTGAAAATACTATGATTAATCTATTGAAGGATCTAGGGGGAAATGTGGTTAACATGCACGAACAGAGTGGGAATTTCAGCAGAGACATGGAAACTATTTTTTAAAAAAGGAATAAAACTGATTCACTAGAAACAACATGCTATTGTGGATGAAGAAGTCCTTCAAATGGCTTATCAGCAGACTAGATACACACAAAAAATTAGTGAACTTGAGAGAAAAAGAATTAGTGAACTTGAATATAGGCCAAGCGAAAGTTTTCAAGATAAAATACTGAATTTCAAAGGGTAACAGCTTCCTCTGAGGAGAGATGGGATAGGGAAAAAAAGAAGGAAAAAAAGAAAAAGTGAAAGGTAGAGAAAAAAGAGCAGAGCATCCAAGAACTGTGGGACAATATGAAAAGGTATAATATATATGCAGTTGAAATAATAGAAGAATAGAGGCAAAATGTCAGAAGAAATATCTGAAAAGACAATTGCTGAGAATTTTCCAAAATTAATGGAAGACAACAAATCACCAACCTAAACGTTTAGAGAAGCCCAAGCAGAATACAAAGAAAAACACACATAGGGACTTCCCAGGTGGTGCAGTAGTTAAGAATCCGCCTGCCAATGCAGGGGACACGGGTTCAAGCCCTGGTTCGGGAAGATCCCACATGCTGCGGAGCAACTAAGCCCCTGTGCCACAACTACTGAGCCTGCGCTCTGGAGCCCACGAGCCACAACTACTGAGCCCATGTGCCACAACTACTGAAGCCCGCGCGCCTAGAGCCGGTGCTCCGCAACAAGAGAAGCCACTGCAGCGAGAAGCCCGCGACGAAGAGTAGCCCCCGCTCGCCGCAACTAGAGAAAGCCCGCGTGCAGCAGCAAAGACCCAACACAGCCAAAAATAATAAATAAGATAAATTAAAAAAAAAATTAAACCAGGAGTTTGATTTCCCAAGGCTATCGCTCTACCTCTTAAATGTTCCACCAAGAATGGCTATTCCTACATCTCCCCAGAGCTTCCTTGAGCTCTTCTGGATGATACTGGCACAGGTATAACAGGCATTTTTTTCTTAGGTTGATGGATTTATAATCAAGGTAGAAACATTTGCTCAAAATTATCTGAAATGCATCATATATCCATTAATTCATCAACTCAAAACATATTTACTGATACCTACCATGGGTCAGGTCCAGTGATAGGCACTGGGGATATAATAAAAATGACAAAGTTCTCTGGCCACAAAGAGCAACAGCTTGAGAAATGAGATTCCCACTCCACCTGGCAGGCCTGTCCACTGCACCCACCAAACCCTCCTATCCCGGACATCTTGAAGTGTCAAATATTTCCTCAGCCTGGGAATGTGAACCCCAGCAGACACCCAGACCAGGAAGCATAGGCTGTACTTTCACCATAATTAATGTGGAGGGTGCATAAAAAAACAAACTGATGCTTCCAACAGGAAAACTAAAATTTGTTTCTGAGGAGGTAGGGCTAAAATAAAAGAGATTGCATTTAATCTAAACCATTTCCTGTGAGTTGGATTTCTTTTTTAAAACTTGGCCGCCTTATCATCTTCTTAGTCACCTTTTCTCCAGGCTTATTGGAGGCGTAGTCCCTCCTAGCAACCTCCCATCTGCTAAAAAACAGAATCAAGAGATTGAAGAGCCTCGATGATACATCTGTCACTGAGTGAAAATATTAGGAGAAAAGCAATAAATGTACTATCCATTTGCATAAAACCTATTAATGCCCTCTTCAGACTAATGAAATGAATTTTACATCACGGAGAGCAGCTGTGATCTGCTGTTTCTAGTAATGAGGAGTATTTGAAACAATCTGCAAACCACTGCTGCTCCTAATTGCCAAGCAACACCTTTGACTTTAGTTCTCTCCGAGTAAAATACTCTTTTTGGCCAGAGGAAGATTTATCTGTTGGGCTCCTCTTTGCTCAAATCACTGTTAGGTTTCTTGGGTTCCTGTTTTTCTCAAGCTAGTGCGGAACCATGGCATTTCAAATCTTTCTCTTCTGTATTTTAATCAAAACTAGTGCCTTTTTTTTTTTTCTTACTGTCAATCTGAAACCATTTTGAGGGGTATAGTCTCAGTCAGGACTTTCCTCTCCAGTGTGCTGGTCCCGGGTTAACGTTGGCCAGGCAAAGCGACCTTCTGTCTGGCTGTGCTATATGTAACCACCCAACGGGAGAGGTTTCTAGAGCCCAGCGGTTCGCGGCTCCCGCGAGGGCTGCACCGGGGCTGCGGCAGAGACTGGAAGGGGATCTACCCGGATTGGGAGGGGAGACGCGGAGAGGAAGGTGGAGAAGAGGAATCATGTGTGTTCCTCGAGCGTACACCCCCCCCCCATTTGAGTGACAAATGACGAGGACAACCTATAAAAACAACTAAGCGCAAAGCTACCTGCATCTATCTCCCTCTCCGTGCGTGTGCGTTTTCAACTAACTTTGGGAACTCGTTAAGACCCGGCATCGCGCCCAGCGGAGCCTCGCCTCCACCTTGGTTTCCCGCGCCCTGCCTGCCCTGTTCGGTACCTCCTCTTCCTCCAGGCTAGGGATGGAGGATCCCTTCAGCCCCTCAACTCCGGCGCCGGCGCCCAACCTCTCCGTACCCATCTCGCTGGGCTGGGGTCTCAACCTGACTTCCGGACAGGGAGCCCCAGTCCCGGGGCCGCCGCCGCCGTCCGGGCCGCCCAGCCGCCGCGTCCGCCTGGTCTTCCTGGGGGTCATCCTGGTGGTGACGGTGGCCGGCAACGCTACGGTGCTGTGCCGCCTGTGCGGGGGCGGCGGGCCCTGGGCAGGTCCCAAGCGTCGCAAGATGGACTTCCTGCTGGTGCAGCTGGCCCTGGCCGACCTGTATGCGTGCGGGGGCACCACGCTGTCGCAGCTGGCCTGGGAGCTGCTGGGCGAGCCGCGCCGGGCCGCGGGCGACCTGGCGTGCCGCTTCGTGCATCTGCTACGGGCATCCGGCCACAGCGCGTCGGCCCACCTCGTGGCGATCATTGCCCTCGAACGCCAGCGCGCCGTGCGCCGTCCACAGGGCCCGCCGCTGCCCGCGCGCGCCCTCGCCGCCCTGGGCTGGCTGCTGGCGCTGCTGCTGGCGCTGCCCCCGGCCTTCGTGGTGCGCGGGGGCGCCCCCTCGCAGCCGCCCGCCGCGCCCCCGGCCGCTCGCGCCTGGCCCGGGGAGCGTCGCTGCCGCGACATCTTCGCGCCGCTACCGCGCTGGCACCTGATGGTCTACGCGCTCTATGAGGCCGTCGCGGGCTTCGTGGCGCCGGTCGCGGTCATGGGCATCGCTGGCAGCCGCCTGCTCTGCGCCTGGCGGCAGCGCCCGCCCCAGGCCCCATCGGCCGCGGCGCCCAGGTCGGCCAGTCCCTGCCAAGCCCCCGCGCCCAACGCGCTGCCCCGCGCCAAGGTCCAGAGCCTGAAGATCAGCCTGGTGCTGGCGCTGCTGTTCGTGGGGTGCGAGCTGCCCTACTTCGCTGCCCGGCTGGCGGCCACGTGGTCGTCTGGGCTGATGGGAGACTGGGAGGCCGAGGACCTAGCGGTGGCCCTGCGCCTCCTGGGGGTGGCCAACAGCGCTCTCAATCCCTTCGTCTACCTGTTCTTCCAGGCGGGCGACTGTCAGCTCCGGCGGTGCTGGCGGAGGCGCCTGGGTGCAGTGTGCTGCCCGCGGCAGGGAGTCGCGGAGGACGACGAGGGCGCCCGGGGCCACCAGGCGCTCCACCGCCACCGCTGGCCCCACCCACATTATCACCACGCTCGGCGGGATCAGCCGGAGGAGCGTTACTTGCGCCCACCCCCGCCGCGTCCCCGGTCGCTGCCCTGCTCCTGCGAAAGCGTCTTCTAGGTGTTCGTTGGCCAGAGTCAGGTCATCTGTCGCTGCGGCACCGCTTCCACGGAACACGAGGCCGGCCGGGCTCTATCTAGATCACAACCGTCAGGACCGTCTCCAAGAGCGTTACACTGAAGCTGTCCCCATCCTCCACTCCCCTATTACATTTCTTTCTAATGTTTACATTTTTCTACACTCTTCCAGGTTCTTTTCTCCTTTTCAGTTCTCACATTTCCCCATCTGGAGACAGAGAGTGAGCCATTTGTTTGTAAAAGCAAAGTTACAGAGTTATTTTTGTAGTTCTTTTTCACTCCCATAGCATTCTGGATAAGACCATTTGCTTTAGTTAAATTGCCAAGCTTTCATTACTTGCTGTGTTATCATCTGTTTTTCCTTGTTTGGGGTCGTGTTTAACTGTAGCTTGGGGACCAGAGAATGTGCCTCTCTTTCCTGGAGGAATATCTTCACATTGCCCTGAGGAGCCTGGAAATTGTACCAGTGATACTGTCAGAAATGTAATCTTGCTGTCACTTCAGAGCCACAGAGTATTTGTAAAATAAAAACATTTCCCACAGAGCAGTTAGGACTTTTTTTTTAACATGGTAATGTGTTTTGTCAGAAGAAAATCAGTGTGGCCTTTATTTCTGGTCTAGCTTCCACTTCAGGAGAAGCCGGGATTGTAGGAGGGAGACATAAAAGCTTGCCTTCCAACCTTTCAAATATGCCCCGTTTCTGTAGGAAATTGTTCCTGTGCCCAGAGCAGCCTCTACAGCTGTGACGCTTTGCACAGGTGGAGCCTCTGAGCAGAATCGCCAGCAGACTAGAGAAGGGAAGCACCTGAGTGGTGCATAGGGGTGAGGCTCACTGTCCCAGGTGGAGCCTTAGGGATATTCGCAGCTAGGAAGAAAGCTACAACCTCCCAATGCTGCATGGATATATAAAACTCTCTTTTTTACAAACAAAGGCAATGGCTATTGGTGTGGATTGCTGAGAACAAGGACAAGGAGCAGATTTAGTCAGTGACCTCCTCCTCCTAACTGTCCTTGGCTCTAGAGAGAAGTGGCAGCTCTTAGGAACAAATATCCATCTGTTTACCAATGTTTCATCTGAGAATCTGCAGGCTTTCCATTACAGTCTTTCCTGTTCATGCACAAACGCAGGACTAAGATCCAGAAAGGAGAAATGACTGGGAAAGTTCACTTGTGAAGCCAATGCTCTCTGAGGACTTCCTTGTTTTGTTCATTGATGAATCCCAAACTCTTAAACAATGTTTGATACACAGTAGGCACACAACACACATTTGTTGATTAATTCATCATATGAATCAGGCATAGATAGAATAGAAAAAAGATTTACAAAAAGAAATCTTCATTAAACTTGGCTTACCTTCCTCCAAAATCTTGTCCAAAAATGTTATATAGTTAGAGGTTTTCCTTCCTCTCTTTCATCTTCGCTACCCTGCTGAGGAAGGTATGGCATGCAGTATACCAAGAATAAGCCACCTAAAGAGAAAAGAACACAATTGTCTTCATGAACCTAAATCTGGGTTATAGCATTATTTTTATTCATTAATAAACATTTTTTACTCGCTTATTTTGTGCCAAGCAATGTACGAGGCATTGGAGATGCTAAAATGAATAAGACACATTTTCCCTCAAAGACCTTATAATCATATGTAGGAGACAATCTGACAAATACAGCAGAAAAACAGTCAGATGTGCTTTAATAGGGGTTCCAGTCTGGGTGTCAGGATGCTGAAGAAGAACATCTAACAACCTTGGGAGGCTGGGGGATGGTGGGGGTGACCCATCAGATAGGGGAAGGTATTCTATGCAGTTGGGACTAGCATTTGTAAAGCATAAGTGAGAGAGAACATAGCATGGTTAAGGAATGGCAATAGTTGAAATATCTAGCATTAGGGTGCCTGTGGGGTCTGACCTGATGGGATATGTGGCCACAGAGATCCAGCCCAGACCCAGTGAAGAAAAGTCTGTTTGCCACACCAAGAAAGCCAAAAATAGCCTTTGAAAGATTTAACCAGAGTTGCAATATGATCAGATTTCAATTCTGCAAAGTCATTCCAATGATGGTGTGAAGGATCAACGAATTGGAAGGGGGGAATACCTAGAGGCAGGGATCAAGGAAGAAGCTCAGAGACCTCAAAATATGACCTATAATGTTTTATCACTTAGAATGCTCTCAACAAGGTAATTTAAGCCAATTGAGTCAGATTTTCTGTTTTCTGCAGTTGAGAACACACTAACAGAAAAACAGATACAGCTGGCTTAAATTTATTATCTCACATAACAAGAAGTTCAGTGGTAGGGCTGCTCCAGGATTGGTTAATTGAGTAGCTTCATAACTTCATAACCAAGGACCTAAATCCTTTTCGTCTTTCTATTCTGCCATCCTGAGCTGGTGGGCTTGACATTAAAGTCAGTTTCCCTTGAGGTCACAAAATGGCTGCTGCAGTTCCAGGCATCACATTCAAACATGACAATGTGCAGAAGGAGATTCTCTCTTCTTTTCACTCTTTATAAGAATGAAGAAACATTTCTTGGATGTCCTGGATAGACTTTCCCACATGGTTCATTGGCCAGTCCATATCTAGACATATCATTGCAAGGGAAACAGGGCCACCATGACTGACTTGGACCTGGAACTGAAGATATGAGTTGCATAGAGAAGGGGTGAAAAATGAGACTCTCATTCTTTCTTTTAGGAAAGAAAGAAGGGGAAATGCTTGTTGGGAGGCCAGACTAAACTTTTACACAATTGCAAAATTGTTAAAAAGATTGATTTTTTAAATCTATTAAAGATTTACAGCTGATTACTATCTAGAAATTAAGAGAAATTTCCATCTGGGTCAAAAATACAGAATTCCAATTCAAGTAGTTAATTTAAAATACAATTAAACTACATTTCCCTAGATTTTGTGGAAGATTTGGTTAAATCCACTTCATACTAAAATGCTTCTCTTCTATAACTAAGAAACTTTCTCTAACTTTAACTATATCTGAAATTTGAAGGTAGATCTAGGTGACTTTGTTCCCATCCCTGGTGGCATTTCTAGGTTAAGAAACTTAAAGCACCACCTCAGAATCATGACCACTGATCCTAGGAATCTACATTGCTATAGACAACTCATAATTTCAGCTCTGTCCCAATCAAGGAAGCCCCCAAAGGTTATTCTAAATTTAGACTCTTCCTAGAGTAGGACATACCACTCAAACTGCACAGCAAAGGGAAATGAGCGGGTGACCCTGAACTTGATCTCTTTTCAAGGTATCACCCAAACAGGAAATGACTAGAGGACCATCAAGACCACATATTTGGAGTTTGGGAGGAAACAAATAACATCCCCTCACCCACTGTACATTCCCCTTGGAGTTAGATTTTAACTAAGCTGCTGCAAACAGGTCTGGACTTCAGGACTCCAGAGAGCACTATTTACATAGACAACAATGCAAATGTCACCACAACTTAAAAGACTAAATTCAAATAATTCTGCATTTTTTAAAAAGAACTAGCCACACAGTAACATACAGCTAAAATAAGTAAACATGATCTATTACATAATTTGAAGGAGAAGATATGTAGAAAACAGCCAGGAGTGTAACTAAAACCACAACTAGCTATAAATCATTTACTAAAAATAGAATAGTCTAGCTCATTTGTGGAAGAGATAGATTTAAAATATTTTTTTCTAAGCCACTTCCTAGGAAACACGAAAGGAAGTAGAAAATTTGAGCAGTTTCTCTCCCATTCCTAAAGTTCCCTCGATCAAAGGGAAAACATTAATAAAATACTAATACAAATGAATAGTCTAATTAAATTAAACATGTTTTGCTGAGTTGAGAGACAGTGTAATATAATGAAAAGAGCAGAGTCTATGGAGCCTAAAGACTTGGACTTGTTTCATCTCTACAACTTAGTGGCTGTGTGACTTTAAGCTGTTTGCTGAATCTTTTTTGTTTGTTTTGTTTTTTGTTTTTTGTGGTATGTGGGCCTCTCACTGTTGTGGCCTCTCCCGTTGTGGAGCACAGGCTCCGACGCGCAGGCTCAGCGGCCATGGCTCACAGGCCTAGCTGCTCCGCGGCATGTGGGATCTTCCCGGACCGGGGCACGAACCCGCATCCCCTGCATCGGCAGGCGGACTCTCAACCACTGCGCCACCAGGAAAGCCCTGCTGAATCTTTTTGAGTCTTGGTTTTCTCATCAATAAAATGAGGTTTCTATTACCTTGCTTCATAGGATTCATGTAAGTAAAATACTTGATTGCTGGGGAGGCGGGTCCTGTCAGCTTGTCTCTTCAGTTTCACCCTAGTATTCAATATATGATAGCTATTGTTATTCTCTAACATTGGGCTATGAGGGATAAAATCCAGCTGAGTAATATCACATGAAACGAAGGAAGGGATATTGGAGAATCTATGAAAGATTAATGCACTCAATGGTGCTACACAGTAATAAGGAAGTTAGGCCTTACAGAAGGGAGAATGCTCACAGTAATTGTCAACTACCTTCCTTGAATCCACTTTCTCTTTTCTAGCAGTTCTCAGGTTCTCATTGCTGCCAAAATCTTGGCTCTCTGTGCACCGATCTCAAATAGAAATATGGAGATGGAGTTTGGAGGAAAGAGAAGGAGTAGCTTTATTTCTTTGCCAGGCAAAGAGGGAACACAGCAGGCTAGTGCCTCAAGGACCGTGCCCACCCCGGAGAGGTTAGTGAGGTGTTTTATAGTGTTCAAGGAGCAGGGCATGATTAGCTCATGGACAATTCTCGGATTGGTTGGCACAAAGGCGAAATTTTAAGCATCATCAACCTTCTGGTTTCAACCAGTCTAGGGTCCATGTTCTTGTGGTTAGCGGTTTTCATCTGGAGGGGCTACCTTGCCTGTAAAAACAACTTAGGAATGTGTGTCAGGCCTTTATCTATATCTTTCAGGGAATTGGGAGTTTGGTGATTCTGCAATGTGACAGAATTATAGTCTAAATTGTTACTAGCTCCTCAACCAGCTATTCTTTGTTTCTACATCTTCAAATTTCCTAATCATTAACTCTTTTTTTTAAATTAAAAAATATATATATACATTTATTTATTTTGGTTGTGTTGGGTCTTCGTTGCTGCATGTGGGCTTTCTCTAGTTGTGGCAAGTGGGGGCTACTCTTCATTGCAGTGCGTGGGCTTCTCATTGCAGTGGCTTCTCTTGTTGCAGAGCACGGGCTCTAGGCGCACAGGCTTCAGTAGTTGTGGCACTTGGGCTCAGTAGTTGTGGTTCCTGGGCTCTAGAGTGTAGGCTCAGTAGTTGTGGCACAAGGGCTTAGCTGTACCGCGGCATGTGGGATCTCCGTGGACCAGGGTTCGAACCCGTGTCCCCTGCATGGGCAGGCGACATTAACTCTTGAGTCATCATTTTACTCCAAAAGACAAGGACACAGGGGACAGGGGCTTGTACACGGTTTCATTATTAGCTTATCTATGTTTCTTATGAACAGTCAAATGCTTAGAGGGAAGCTGACTCCTCTCCCACTCTAAGACTGGGCCTTAATTAGTCTAAGCACATCAAAGTAATTCCACCCCCCTACCACCATGTCCCACTCAGAAATGGTCATGTGATCCAGTTAAAACCAATGAGATTGGGGGTAGGGTTATAGGGGCATCTAGGAAGGAAGTCCTTAACTCTTCTGAGAGAGCCATGGGAGCCAGCATGCTCTCTCCATCTCTCTCCCTCCGAAGGTAAATGAGGGAGCATGTAGTGCTGCTGGCTGCTGGCAGCCCACCTCTCACCATGAGGGGCACCAGCCACAAGATGAAGCCAACAGTGGATACAGCACACTGGAGAGAAGAACTAGAGCGCCCTAGTTCTTCTAGAACTAGGCCCTAGTTCTTCTAGAACTAGGCCCTAGAACTAGAAGCCCTAGAGCGCTCGGGCTTCAGTATCAGTAGTTTGTGGTTCGTGGGCTCTCGAGCACAGGCTCAGTAGTTGTGGCACCCGGGCTTAGTTGCTCCATGTCATGTGGGACCTTCCTGGACCAGGGATCGAACCCATTTCCCCTGCATTGGCAGGTGGATTCTTAACCACTGTGCCACCAGGGAAGTCCCTCACAGGCAGGGTCTTGATAAGCATTTATGCATGGGGATTGCCTTCTCAGAAAAGCTGCCCTGAGATGACCATGCCATGAAAAAGCCAAGCGGAGGCCCAGCTACTCAGCCATTCTATCTGGGCGCAGTTCCCAGATGACCCTCCAGCTCAATGCACCCACATGAGTGAGCCCAGGGGAAACCAAAGGAAGAACTACCATGCTAACCCACAGACTTGTGAGGAATAACCAACCATAGCCATTAAGTGTTAGGGTGGTTTGTTTTGCAGCAACAGTTAACTAAATCATGGGCGGAGTAGTGAAGTGGTGTTGGATGCATTAAAAACGGGAGTCAAAAGACACAGATATCAGAAACCTGGGTTCTAGTCTCCAACCACATGTTAAATTGGGAGATTTAACTGCTTACCATGTAATATGATGAGGCCTCATGTTAACTTGAAATGAGAGAACCCCAAGCTCAGGGGATAGAATTAGAGCCCCAACTCTAATCCCATTTCCACAAGGTGAAATCTCCTTCTATGGCCAAACCCTGGCAGTTCTGGGTATCGTTTTATTAAGCAAGGTACTATTGTCTGCCTTACAAAATACCCATAAGATAAATAATGGGAACCACAACAATAATAACAGACAAAATTTATTAAATAATTTCTACGAAGTTTGGCACTTTACAAGCATTAATTCATTTAATCCTCATAATGACTAAAAGGAATATATCATAACCACCTTCAGTTTATAGATAAGGAAACTGGGTCTACAGATAACTTGACCAGGATCAAACAGCTAGTAAGTGACAGAGCTGTGGGGTTTTCTGTTTGTTTGTTTTGGGGTTTTTTTCATCATCTGAACAGGTAATAGCCAAGAAGTTTCGCTGAGCCTCAGATAAAGGTCTTGCTTTACAGACTTACGTGTCTGTTAGAGACACGGCCTAGACATACACAAGTGGGGGACAGGGGTGGGAGAGGGGGGGATGTTGGATAAAAATGGCTACCAGAAGGGTGAAATGCATTTTAGAAAAACAGTACCTAATTATGTCAGAGAGTTTCATCATTTCAGCCTCCAAACGATCCAAATAAAGAACTCACTTGCTAGGAATGGAGGAGACTGGTCACCAAAATCCATTCTCCCCTTCTTACGTGGCTGCCCTGCCACAGACTATATTTCCCAGTCTCTCTTGCAGTTAGTTACAGCTCTGTGACCTGTTCTCAGTGATGGAATGTGAGCAAACATGATATGTGTGGCTTCCAGACTTGGGCCTTAAGACATAGGGCTTGGGCTCCTCCGAGCTCTCTTTCCCCTTCCTATTGGCTGGAAGACACAATGATCAGGTTCAGCCATGCAGATGAGGACAACGTCCTAGAGGTTCCTTCAGGATCTTGTGGGAGCACAGACAGCCTAAACTGTTCAGAAGATTATGTGACAGAAATAAATTTCTGTCTTCTTTAAGCCATGAACTCTGGGAGTCTGTTTATTACAGTAGATTAGTCTTTACCTCAGTTAATATTTTGAGGTTGTACTAAATTAGACTAGGAGATGGTCTTGCTCATCAGTTCCAGAGGCCCTCTGTGTTTCCAGGGGAGCTTGGTGTGAATTTAGCTGGAGCCAAGTCTAGAATATGAAACTCCTCAGAGGTCCAAGATGTCTGAGCCAAACCATACCTGTGAGATGCATCTTTTATTGTCCCCAGAGAAGTCCTTAACCTCAGGAAATACTTTTTTAAAAAAATTTTAATCTAAAAGTTGAGTGTGTTAGAGAAACCTCATGTCCATGGACATCAATACAGAAGCAGGCATCCAAAATGTGGCAGGCTCTCTGGTTGTCCACATGAACATTTCTTATTCTCTTGCCTTGCTAGAAGAATCCTGATTGTGTCCAGAGGGCTAGAAATCACCTGGGAGCTTCTTCTTTACTCATATGTCTGATGCCTTGGCTGGGATATTCAAAGCTGGACTCAACAGGAACATCAACCAAAGTGCCTACCTATCGCCCTCCATGTGGCTTTGGCTTTCTCACTGCATGACAGCCAGAGAGTAGTCAGACTTCTCCTAAGGCAGCTCAAGTTTCCAAGAGCAAGTGTTCTAGTGAACAAGCCACATGGCTCTGTATGGCCTTGTCTCAAAAGTCTCACAGAAGCATATCCTCTGTTTCTACTGGTGGAAGCAGTTCCAAACCTGTCCAGATTCAAAGGCAGAGAACATAAACCCTACCCTCTAAGGGAAGAGGTGTCAAAGAATTTGCAGTCATATTTTAAAACTGCCACACCATCCCCCAAGGAAGATAACCCTATCCCCCGCTCTGGGAGATATATCTAAGACAACCACGGTAATACCATTCCTCCTGCTAGTTGACTGGTTTGGGGCAATGAAACTAGAGGTAAGACCTTCCGGAGGCTACTGGAAAAGGTTTTGTAACCTTAAATAGTAGATACCAGTAGAGGCAATTCCTCCTCTTTCTCTGGATATTATAGTTTATGGATTTGACCTAAAGCTCTAACAGCCATCTTGCAACCAGAGAGGGAAGATAACCCTAAGAGAAGGCCAACACCTTAATCCTAGAACAGCAGAAAGGTAAAAAACCCAAGTCTTGGATTATGTATCTGAGCACCTGAATTAACCAAAGTCTGAGCCATCCAACCTCAGATCTTGTTATGTGAAATAATAAATTTCCTTTTTGTTTAATCAGTTTGAATTGCTGTTTTCTCTAAAGGCATCTAAATGGATATAAGGAATGCATTCTTCCGGGTTCTCCAGAGGAACAGCACATATATATAGAAAGAGAGACAGAGACAGACAAAGAAAGAAAAAGAAAGAGAGAGAGAGGGAGATTGATTCATTATAAGTAACTGGCTGGCCCAAGTGATTACAGAAGCTGAGAAGTCCTACAATCTTCTGTCTGCAGGTTGGAGACCCAGGAGAGTTGGTGGTGTAGTTCAAGATCAAGAGTAGAAGACGAGGCTTCCCTGGTAGCGCAGTGGTTGAGAGTCCGCCTGCCGATGCAGGGGACATGGGTTCGTGCCCCGGTCCAGGAAGATCCCACATGCCGCGGAGCGGCTGGGCCCGTGAGCCATGGCCGCTGAGCCTGCGCATCCGGAGCCCGTGCTCCGCAACGGGAGAGGCCACAACAGTGAGAGGCCCATGTACCACAAAAAAAAAAAAAAAAAAAAGAGTATAAGATGGATGTCCCAGATGAGCACTCAGGCAGACAGAGTGAATTCTCCGAATTCTCCCTTCCTCCACTGTTTTGTTCTATTCAGGCCCTCAGTGGATTGCATGATGTCCACCCACATTAGGGAAGACAATCTGCTTTACTCAATCTACCAATTCAAATGCTAATCTCATCCAGAAACACCCACACAGGCACAGGCAGGAATAATGTTTAACCAGACATCTGGGCTGCCCATGGCCCAGTCAAGTTGACATAAAATTAGCCATCACAAGAAACTATGAGGGGACTTCCCTCATGGCACAGTGGTTAAGAATCCACCTGCCAGTGCAGGGGACATGGGTTCAATTCCTGGTCCAAGAAGATTCCACATGCCGCGGAGCAACTAAGCCTGCGAGCCACAACTACTGAGCTCACATGCCACAACTACTGAAGCCCGCATGCCTAGAGCCTGTGCTCCGCAAGAGAAGCCACCGCAATGAGAAGCCCGCTCACCGCAACGAATAGTAGCCCCCCCTCGCCGCGACTAGAGAAAGCCCACACGCAGCAACAAAGACCCAACGCAGCCAAAAATAAATAAATAAAAAATAGGGGCTTCCCTGGTGGCTCAGTGGTTAAGAATCCACCTGCCAATGCAGGGGACATGGGTTCGAGCCCTGTTCCGGGAAGATCCCCACACACACACACACACACAAAAGAAACTATGAAGTCTCATAACTTCATCCCTAGTAAGAATCGTCAATTATGCTTGCAAATTTGTTTCTCTTCCTTAAAGTGCTCTAAATGATCTATCACTTCATCTAATTCTTTAAGCACAGAAGGATATAGATGATTGAAAATTCAGCCTGTACCATCATCCATGAGGTTATACTAAGAGAAAGGACTTGGGTAACGCAAACTGGACATTCAAGAATCACAATGTAAGCTGTGACCTTCATTCCTCTGGCCAGTAAAGTCACACCACTGTTAAGAGCATTAGAATGGTCCCATTGTAAATGATATAGCGAACATTTCCTAAGCCAGCTGGATGAAATTTTTTAAGTATATTTTGAATTTTTCTTTAAGATTTTTACTCTGAGCATTTATCATTACAGTATATTTTTAAAATGTAGCCACTGAGAGCCTGCCCTAGGCCAGCATGTCCAAGTATACTTTGTGAAGCAGCAGGTGCTTCCATATTAATATATTCTAAAGCAAAAAAAGAGTTTCATAGTTAAATGTTTGGAACACGAGGTTAAATAGGTTTCCCTCTTTTTTTTTTTTTACGCTTTATTATAAAATATACAGAAAACTTGAAGAATAATACAAAAGAACACCCACATATTCACCACTGAGATTCAACAGTTGTTAACATTTTGCCGTCTTTGCTTTCATCCATATTTTTGGTTGTTGATTTTGAATAACTTGAAAATTAGTTGCAGACATCATGATATCATTACACCTCACCTCTGAATACCTGAGCGTGCATCTCCTAAGACATTCTTGCATAACCACAAAAGCATTATCAAAAAATTAACAATAGTTCCCTAATATCAACTAATATCCAGTCCAGATTCAAAAATTCCCTCTTGTCCTCGATATACTTGAATAGATTTTTTTATAACTATATATATTTTTTTTAATTTATTTAATTTATTTTATTTTTGGCTGTGTTGGGCTTCATTGCTGTCCACAGGCCTTCTCTAGTTGTGGCGAGTGGGGGCTACTGTTTGTTGCAGTGCATGGGCTTCTCATTGCAGTGGCTTCTCTTGTTGCAGA
Organism: Aethalodelphis obliquidens; assembly: GCF_003676395.1. NCBI lineage: Eukaryota > Metazoa > Chordata > Mammalia > Artiodactyla > Delphinidae > Aethalodelphis > Aethalodelphis obliquidens. Next base: position 40,578,800 of record NW_020837948.1, on the reverse strand, counting down.
GTGCAGGCTCTAGGCGTGTGGGCTTCAGTAGTTGTGGCTCACGGGCTCTAGAGTGCAGGCTCAGTAGTTGTGATGCATGGGTATAGTTGCTCTGCAGCATGTGGGATCTTCCTGGACCAGGGCTCGAACCCGTGTCCCCTGCACTGGCAGGCGGATTCTTAACCACTGTGCCACCAGGGAAGTCCTGCTTCATGTTTCATGATAATATTTGCTATTTTAAAAAAAAAAGATAACTCAACCTTTCTTACAGCATAATCTTTAAAAACATTTTTTTAGTTGAAGTATAGTTGATTTACAATATTATATAAGTTTCAGGTGTACAACATAGTGATTCAAAATTTTTATACATTATATTCCATTTAAAGTTATTACAAAATATTGGCTGTATTCCCTGTGCTGTACAATATATTCTTGTGGCTTATTTATTTCATACATAGTAGTTTGTGCTTTTTAATCCCCTACCCCTAACTTGGCTCTCTCCCCTTCCATCTCCCCAATAGTAACCACTAGTTTTTTCTCTACATTTGTGAGTCTGTTTTTGTTTTGTTATATTCATTCGTTTTATTTTTTTAGATTCCACATATAAGTGGTAACAGTATTTGTCTTCCTCTGTTTTATTTCACTAAGCATAATACCCTCTAGGTCCATCCATGTTGTTGCAAATGGCAGAATTTCATTCTTTTTATGGCTGAGTAATATTCCATTGCATATATGTATCACATCTTCTTTATCCATTCATCTGTCGATAGACACTTAGGTTGCTTCCATATTTTGCCTATAGTAAACAACACTGCTATGAACATTGGGACGCATGTATCTTTTCAAATGAGTGTTTTCGTTTCCTTCAGACATATACCCAGGAGTAGAATTGCTAGATCATATGGTAATTCTATTTTTAGCTTTCTGAGGAACCTCCATACTGTTCTCCGTAGTGGCTGCACCAATTTACATTCCCACCAACAGTGCAACAGGGTTCCCTTTTCTCCACATCCTCGCCAACATTTGCTATTTGTAGACTTTTTGATGATGACCATTCTGACAGGTATGAGGTGATATCTCATTGTGGTTTTGATTTGCATTAAACATTTTTAATTGACAAGAAGCATAAAACAGCTTGTAGTCCTAGTACAGGTTTGTGTACTCATAGGACTCCTGATAAATTCTGTTTCACATGATTCCCATCAAGAAAGGTATATGGTGGATTCATAGTTTAAATGCTGTATTATTGAGCATATCCCATGTGTACTATGTCTATGAGAACAGAATCTTATGCTTACAATTTTACAAAAAATCTGATGACAGAATTTTCCATAAAGCAGTTTCTGGCTCTACCATTTCAAACTCTGTTTTTCCTCCAGCACTCCCATACTTTCTGAGCCAGACATCACAGCACATATTCACATGTTAATAGAACCCTAGTCCTCACCTCCATGTCAGCAAACGAGGAGAGTCATTACAGTGGACAGTGGGAGTATTTTTGGAAGCCATTTCTACACTAGGACAGCCAGCAAAAACATAACTATACACAGAACTGGATGCAAATTATATAAATGATCCCACTAAACCCATGTATTTCCAACTCAACTACCTCTTAGCCAAATTCCTAAAATGCCTGAGTGACAGAAGGAAAAGAGACAAAGGCCTTAATCCATTTAAGTTAAATCATCTCACTTCTGTACATTTTACAGAAATATATGACCACTATTCTTTTCCCTCTTCTCTTTCCTTCCTGAACAATTCAGTCCTAAAGCCAGCAGGTGGGACAGAGTAGAGACCCATGCTGGCTGGCTGGGGGAGTGGGGTGACGCACACTGGCTCAGAGTGGGGTGAAAGCACGAGTGGGGTAGATGTCAACATGGTGGTGGAGTGAGTCTAGCTTGTGCTGAGCGAGAAGGGAGTGGAGTGGCAACCCTACAGGGGCACAGAGTCGCCTCTGTGATGTTCCTGCCAAAAATGCATGACCTGAATCTAATCATGAGGAAATGTCAGACGAACCTCAATTGAGAGATATTCCACAAAATAAATGTCAGTGTCATGAATGTTAAGGAGGGACTGAGGAACTGCCCCAGCCAAGGAAGCTAAAGAGATATGACAACTAAAGCCAACTTGATTCTGAACTAGGTGTGAGGATTAGATAGTGGAAATATGTCAGTGTTAACTTCCTGATTTTGAGGGTTGTATTGTGGTTCTATAGAAGAATATCCTTTTTTTTGTTGGAGGAAACACACACTAAAGCATTAGGGGCTGATGGGCAATCAGATGGACAACATATTCTCAAATGGCTGTTTGGGGGATAGAGTTCCCTGTATTACTTTTCTGTAATTTTGTATGTTTCCAAATTACATTAAAAGGATATAAAGGACGACCATGTGAACACATTACTAGGGTCCCGTAGGATCTTGGAAAGGGCCCACAAATGCGAGGGGACCTGAAGCATAAGTTTCATTAACCTCACTGCCTCTAACTGCAGCAAATATTATTCTACCCAGTATTGTCTGAAAGGCCAATGTAGCAAAAGACATTTTTCCTATAATATAGTCCTTGCCTTAGTTATGCCTGATTTCTGAGGTCTTTGTGGCCTCCCTATCTCTGCTGAGTCCCAGTGTGGTAGAATAAATATGTTCTGAACATGGTTCAAGGTCAAGGAGCAGCAGTCTGCACCCTAAGGCCCACATCACCTAAGGCTCTCTGGGCTGTGCCTTTGCTGGGCCCACGTAGCTCTGTGCATATTTGCTAAGCCTGGCTTGGTACTAATGGCCCATGTTTTGCTTCAGGCTCAGGGCAGACTACCCTGGTGTTCACTGACTACACTCCTTTCTCCACACCCCACTTATGGCCAGCTTGTGTTTCATTTGCTTCATGCCCAGGACTTGGAGTTCCACCTGGAAGACAGAAATCAGAAGTGAGCAAGAAGCCTTCTAATTTTTTCTTAAAATCTCCAACCTTCACTCCCTTTTTGGTACGCTCAGCTCAGCCCCTTCCTTCTCCTTTCTACAGATCTGTGTGCCTGCGGAGTACAATCTCACCTGTCTTCTCAAGAGGACAGCTCTAAGGCAGAAGGCAGCAGTTTAATTCAGGAGACTGTTAGCAAGTCCATTTGCCTGCACATTTAACCCACTCCAATCTAGATTTTTATTATAAATACAGCTTACATTTTGATCACTTTCTGTATCTCAGTTGATTCCAAACTCAGGCAGGAAAGAAACGTGTTATTTATTGGGTCCTCTCAAAATCCAACACAAAATCACCTTCCAGAGTGATGACAGCAGATAAGAAAAGAAGCAGAGTCATTTGAAATACATTTTAGGAAACAGAATTGACAGAACTCAGTGCTGGATTAGATACACGTGGTTTTAGGGGTATCCCTAAAACCAGCTCGTGTTCAGGGATTCACTAAAAGGACTCATGGGACTCATGATATAGATCTTCTCACGCTAAGATTATTACAATTACAATGATGTTGTAAGGATACACAGCTGGATCAAAGGAAAAAGAACACAGGTGGAATATGGAAGGATTCATGTGCAGGCTTCCTTATACATGCTCCCTCTCATGAGGGGTCACACACAGCTAGCTCCGCCTTCCTCCAGCAATGAAAATGCAGAAACATGTATGCAATGTTTCTGCCCAGGGAAGCCCATTAGAGACTCAGCACCTAAGGTTCTTATTGGGGGCTGGTCACATAGGCACCTCTGCCCAGCATATATCAAAGTTCCAATCTCCCAGAAGGAAAGCAGGCTGTGGTTAGCATGAACCATACTGTTTGTACAGTTTAGGCACAGTGAGTCACCCTTATTGCTCAGGGAAATTTTTATATCAGTGTAGGAAACGTTTACCAACCAAGTTCCCAGATGCCAGCTAAGGGCCAACCTTGCCAGCAGAGCTTTTTAAGGACAGTAGTCTCAGGTCAGATGTGTTAACTGTTCTGCATAGGAAGAATGAAGAAAAGGGAGATCTCAAGTATGGCATTTAGGTTTCTACCTTAAGCACGTGAATAGACAGTGTTGTCACTTATGGAGATGGAGAAGGCAAAGGAAGAACAGGTTTATGGGACAAATTTAGTATTTCAATTTTGAACATATAAAATTGGAGACACCTGTGTATGAGACAGCAGGTTAAACTATGCTGTTGTAATTGTAAACAACCTTAAAATTTCAGTGGCTTAACACCACAAAAGTTTATTTCTCACATTAGTTACATGTCTTTTACGGCTTGACAGACGTTGGTGAGTTGGGGGTGCTGATGGAGGCTCCACCATCTAGAAAGTCAACTGTGACAGAAAAAGACACAACTGATGAGGTCTCATATCTGCCCTTCTATGCTTCAGTCTGGGAGTGACAGCCTCAACTGACTATAGGTGGGGCTGGGAAATGTGGGCTAGTAGACGGGATGTTTGATGAACACCACTGTCTCTGTCATAATATCCAGGTGGGAATATTACGTAGGCATCCACACACATGAATGTTGTTCAGACTTTCATTTTCAAGTTGTAAGCAGATAGGTGGTATATAAAGCCACCATCACTTTCTCATGATCATAATCCCAATGGCCGAATACAGGCAATGTTATCACCCTTTTCTGGTTTGAAGGAGTAGGAAATCCAGATTAACTGATACTCTTCAAGACTCCCTGTAGTGAAACTAGCAACATACAAAGGTTTTCACTTGCTCACAAGATGGACTTTGGCTTAGGACTGAAGGCAGTTTTTGAACCTCTCTGAAGGAAACGTTTGGTCTCAGAAAAGCTCGCCTAGAAAACAGCTTGCTGCTAAGAGCAGAGCAGGGGGCTCACAAAGGTGGGAAGGGCCATCTGAAACTATTTATAGACAAAGATATTGAGGGGCAAGATCATAGAGGGAAAGCTGTTTTGGGTGACTGGGAACAAAACTCCTGCCAGGGCTACCACTAGGTGTCACTAGGAGGAAAGGGAAGCCTGAAAGAACAAATGGAAGGAACTGAGACAAAAATTGGTTCCAAGGAGAGAAGTAGAAACCGCCCCCAAATGTCCTCAGGTAGAACTTTGTGGAAGTGTTGCTCACACTGGCTGGAACTGTTCTACTGCCAAGAAAAGAAAGAAAGGGGTTGGGGGGAAGGAAGGGGAGAGGGAGAAAGGAAGGAAGGAAGGAAAGGAGGGAGGGAGGAAAGGAAAGAAAAGGAAAATGACAGTAGGAATCACGAATTTTATTCTGAACTGTAATGACTTTCAAATGGACTTTATGGATTCCTGCTGTTAATTCACATGCCTGTGCCAGCTAGGCTAGGCACACACCCAATTGTGCATGTGAATCTCAGAAGTGGAGAGGGGTAGTTTATTCTGCCTCCCACGACAGCTTTCTAAGCATTTCATATTTTCATGTGACCAACCACGTTAATACTTTAGGTAGAGATAAAAGAAAGTTTTGCATTTCTCTCTCATTCTTCTTGGGTACCTAAGAGTGCTTATCTACTGAGGTCTCCAATTGATTCAAAATCATATTTAAAGGTCAGTGGATCTAAGATGTGTCTTATTTTAATGCCCGAATTATGCCAAAGAAAAAAAGAAGTACTTTTCATTAAAAATGGCAAACTTATTTAGTCCTTCAATGACACAAGCCGAGGATTGCTAACACGCTCCATGTGCCAATAAAATAATTTGGGACAGCTAAGAGATAATGTAAATTATAATAAATCCAAACATATTTTATTATCACTTTGGTAAAGCGATTCAACAAAACTAGATGGTTAATTTGTACTTGGCTCATTGAAACAAATGGTCAAAAAACGAAATTATCCCATAAAATATGACTGTCACCCTGAAACTATACTGAAAGGAATAGAAATAGCACTGGAGACAAATCCATTATTCTGAGCTTCTCAATCTTTTACATGTTTTGGCTCATAGAAAAAAATGGCATTTGTATGGCATACTGGGGTAAATGAATAAGGCTCTGGGGCTTCAGCTGCCCCTGGCCCGTTAGGCCTCTCAAGGACCTGAGATCAGTATGTCAGCATATTAAATATAGATTGTGGGTTTCAACCTTAAGGTCACACTGGAATCACTTGGGAGGTTAGAAAAAATATGTCGATTCCCCCTCCTCCCATGACCCGTGGAGATTTCATTGGTTTGGGCATCACGAGTCCCAGGTGACTGAAGTGGGACCAAAGTTAAGAACCACTGCATTAGGAGACAGCCAAGGAAACTTAAAAAACCTACGAGACTCATCTAGCTTCCAACTTTGAACACAAGTATGAGGTGTGTGGGTTTTGTTTTGTTTTGTTTTTGTTTTTTCTCAGAGAAGTATAAAGAGAAAAAACAAAGTTGCAAAGTTCAAAAACTGAAAGTCAAACCCATCTCCCCCAAGTAACCACTCTTAATTTTTTTTAAAGCTTATGTATATATCTACATATTTGTATCTCGAGAAATAATTTTTATTTACACCATTCCAATGTGCTCTTGAGTATGTGGCTACAAAGTAATTCACATGTCTACACTGTATTTTATTTAACCACTTCCCTGTTGATGCCCAGTTGAGCTACTGTCACTCTTTCCTTGCAATAAACATCTTTATAAACAGATTATATGCATCGTGACGAACTTTGGTAAATATTTTTATAAGCTAAATTCCTATAAGACCCCTGAGTGAGTTTAAAGTCTGGATAAACGTGGTGAGCTCAACAAACATTTAAAAATAAACTGATGGCACCTACGTTTGTCAAACACGATTAAGACCGTCAGTTCGGAGGTCCCGGCGGAGCGCGGGTGGTTGGCTGCCGCTGTCAGGTGGGGTCGTCGGCCAGCTGAACCCCAGATGCCGTCCCGGGGGCGGTGTCACGCGCGCTCGGGTCACGTGGGCAGCTTCGTCCCGTCCCGCCCCGCGGAGCTCCACGCGGTGGCCGGAGCCCTGGCTGGCTGCAGCCGGGTCTCGCGGAGGTGGAGCAGGTGACTTGAGGCAGGTAAGTTCTGTTCTGGCCGCGGGGTTGGGCGGCCGGACGCCGGGCGGGGCTCACGAGGCTGGCTGCTTCCGGCCGGACGGCGGGCCCGGGCTCGGGCTTCCGGCGGCGGCGGCGGCGAGTTGGAGCAGGCGAGGGCGGGTGTTGTGTGGCCTTTGCTCCCGGCCCTTCTGAGCACTGCAGCTCTGCCGGCCTCGATGCCGCGTTCCTAACCGTTAACCCCCAGCGCAGGCTTCCGCCCGTGCACTGCGGGGTCACCGCGCTTGTTCACCGTCGAGTCTGAGCCGCACCCTGGACCTGCCGCCTCCGTGGGCCTTTTTTAACAAGCTTTCCTGGCATTTGTGCTCTCTCACTCGTGAAAACTGCTCCAGGGTTTCTGCAGCCCCAGCCGTCCTAGTTATCCGTCTCCTGAAGTCTGCAGGCGGAACGATCAGCCACATCCGGACAGCCACGCTCGGGCTGTCTCTGCGGTTTTTCAGCGCCGGTCGGTCTGAGAACTGCAGGCCGTATTTACTCAAACGTTAAACACAGCTTGAAGTCCTCGCTCAAAAGCTGTCAGAGCTTGCAGCCCTTAGAAATGGCCGCGACCGTGATCGCAGCGTTTCCCACGCTCCGGCCCTACTCTAGACACTTGACTATGGAGAGGCATTTATCCCTCACCACCGCCCTAAGTGCAGGGGTTTCTTATAGCCGCTCACCTGCAGCGCAGCGAAATTAGGCGACTTCTTCCAAGTCACGCAGAGCCGGGATTTGAACCCAGGTGAGCGCACCTGGTGCTCAAAGATCTCTAATATCACAGACGACAGTAGGTCCAGGGTGGCTGCGCAACTTGACTAAATTATTAGGGAAGTATTCTGTTTTAAACATTTGTTGACACGACTCTTGCACATTGGCGTTCCTAAATTTAAAAAAATTCAGGACCATCATCTTCGGGTATATATATGGTGTATACACACACATATCTTTACTAAAAGGTTTTGTACCTTCAAGATAGTTTACCCGCAGGCCACCTATTTTTATAAATCCGTGGATGCTACTTAGATAAAATGTTAAGATTTATATATCAGTGTGCGCAAAGTTTAGATTCATAATATCTCGGTTTGAATCTTCACTGCTATTTTGTGAGTTTGGGCAAGCTTTTGTTAAAGAAGGTCCTTTACCCTTAGTTTCCTCATCTGGAAGATAGGCATTTTTCTGAGAATTAATGAATTCATCTATGCAAAGAGTCCAAGCACTTGGCACTCACTGAAGGATAGCTAGTTTTATCTGTTGTTATTCTGCCATCCAAAGCAATATAAAACTAAGGCATTTCTCTTCTCTGAACCTAAAAGCAAGGGTGTCACCCTGGAGCTATGCATTCTGATAACGTGTAGGCCAAGTCTCCAGACTCAGTAAAAGCAACTTTGTGCTTTTGTGCTCAAAAAGAATAACAAATTCCTTTAATTTCATGTTTCTTTTGTCCCACTGCCTTCTAGAAACTTAAGTTATGCTTTTTAAAAATTCAACCTGAATAGATTCCCTATGCTGGAAAGGTATCTAATAGAGACAGAGGATCCATTTAGCTAATTTGTAATTTTATGTGGTGTTAGCACCTTTAGAAACCTAATTTTAGGCACAGGCCAAAAAATATTTCTTGAAGAGAACTGTGGAATAAAATGGCTCAACATTTCAGAAGGCAGTTTTCTTAATCTGGCTCCCATACTGGGTAAGCCGTTTAATTTTTCACTTTCTTTTTATTCTGTTAAGATTCTACTATCTTAGGGACTTCCCTGGTGGTGCAGTGGTTAAGAATCCGCCTGCCAATGTAGGGGACATGGGTTCAAGCCCTGGTCCAGGAACATCCCACATGCTGCGGAGCAACTAAGCCCGTGTGCCACAACTACTGAGCCTGCGCTCTAGAGCCTGCGAGCCACAACTACTGAGCCCGCGCATCACAGCTAGTGGAGCCTGTGTGCCTAGAGCCCGTGCTCCACATGAGAAGCCACAGCAATGAGAAGCCCACACACCGCAACAAAGAGTAGCCCCTGCTTGCCGCAACTAGAGAAAGCCCGCACACAGCAACAAAGACCCAACACAGCCATAAATAAATAAATAAATTTATTTATAAAAAATAAAAAAAAGATTCTACTATCTTAAAGTTGACTCAAAACAGAGGAAATGTGTGGGAGCATATGAATAGTGCATCAGAGTAACAGTAATTAAGGTGAACACACTGACTCGATGTATGAATGGACTGTGATATTCACAATATTTAAGAATAATACGGGTGTTAATTATAAACAGTCACCAGATATCATAAATAAATAGAACCACCTATGATGCTTAGAGGGAACAATTATTTGAAGGATGAGATAATACTTTCCTAAGCAAAATTAATCATATTTCTCTGAAATCTTTATCGTTTAGACCCAGCTTTCTCTGCTCATTTATCAGCCCCTGCAAAGTTGCCTACCGTTTTCCTCAGTTGGGGGAACACCCTGCAAAGACTTTATGTTCTAAGAGACTTAAACGAGGAAGGATAATGTTTGGTTCTCATATATTTAGGAGTTGGGTAGAACTTAATTAACTTCTGATGCTACTCCACATCTCATGTGTTTTGTTACTGGCTTGATACTAGTATTTCTTTTCCAGTTTTTGCCTGGAAAAAAAAAAGTAAGAGAACTATTCATTTATTTCCTCCTGTAGTGGCAAGTCTTGAAATAAGCTGTACAAAACTTTCAAATAGTCCATTCATGACCTATGTACAGGCACATTCTCTGAGGATAGAAAGTACCATTTTATCCCTTTTCTTGGATTTTGGATCATTTGCTACATAAATATAAAGTAGGATACAAATATTGAAAAAAAGTAATTTTAAATATAAGACTAAATGTAATATATTGACATTTAAGAAAATTTGTGTTTATTATCCCCTTGCTTTTCTTTGTAAGTTTTCCCTATATACATTTATCCATGAATAATATATTTAGTTTTGCCCCTTTTCCCATTTGATAAAAATGGAAGCATACTCTGAATTCTTAAAATTTTTTTCATTTGAAGTTACGTTTTTGAAATTAATCCAGCTTGACGTAGCCATACATTTTTCACTGCTAAACAGCATTGCATTGAACGAGTATAAAAATTATCCATTCTACTGTTGATGGATTTTGAGTTGTTTCCTGTCTTTTGCTGTTATAACCATTCTTGTGCATGTCTCCTGGTGTACCTGTGCACACTTCTCTGGAATACAGCTGCAGTGGGATTACTGGGTCATGAATATGTTCAGCTTTGCTAGGTAACGCCAGACTGTCGCAGCTCTAATTTATGTCATCACTATATCAGTTGCTCCATATGCTCACCAATACTTGTGATACGTTTTTGCCAGTCTGTTGGTAGAAAATAGTATCCTATTTTGACTTTGCTTTGCATTTCTTTTGCATTTTCCTACTAATGAGGTTGAGCATCTTTACATGTGATTACTAGCCATTCAAATTTCCTCATCTGTGAAATATTTTTTCACGTCTTTTGCCTATTTTTGTAATGGCTATTTGGCATTTTCTTACTTGTTTATAGGAGTTCTTCATATATTCTGAATCTTAGTCCTTTGTCAGTTATATGTGTTTCATAGTCCATATTTTTCTTGTTCTTTAGCCAATTTCCCCCTCTTCTCTTTTTAGTTCATCTGTCTGTTCCCATTTTTCTTATCATTGTTGCCCCTCTGTCTGTTCTGTCACAAAATGTGATAAAGGCTGCACATCCAACGGTGTGGAGTAAATGTTACCACCTGAGTAATTTGTGTACTTTGAGTGCCTGCCAAAGTCAAGTAAAACCAGGTAACCATTTAGAGATGTTGTAATCCAGCCTCTGGTCAGCCATGGCTAACCCAGAAAATCTAAATGTTGGATGTACTTCAAGAATTGTATTAGACCTTATTCCCTATTGATACTCCCACTCCAAGTGATTCTGTTGAATTCTGTAATTTGAAAACTCCCAAATTTATATCTTTACTGATTCTCAATGCTAGTCTCATATATCTGACTTTCGACTTGATATCTCCCTGGATGTCTTTTAAGTACCTCAAACTCACTATGTGCAAAATGTAACTAGTTCCTGATTCTTCCCTTCCTGCAAAATATCATTCCTTTCTCAGTCTTCCCAATCACATTCACAAACCATGTAGTTGCACAAACCTAAAACCTGGGAGCTATCCTTTATTTCTGTTCTGTTGCTCCTTCACTGTAGTTCATGAGCCCAGTGCCTCACTCAATTGTGCCTCACTCAATTTTCTTACTGGGGAGAGGAAGGAGCTTTGAATTCAATGTATAAAGGAAAGCATTACACAAATCAGGTTTAGGAAATAACAGAGATGTCAAATTTGTACACTGAAGTTTGCATTGTTAACCCTTGCTCCAATTATTAGGAGATAAAGGAAAAAGCACAACCCTTTGAGTGGCCTCAATTTTTGTCTTGTGATTTTTATTGCATTACATGCAAAGATTCAAAATATACTCTTGCCTAGGGGAGAAAGCTCTTTGTCAATCCTAAGATACACGGTTCTTTACATTTTTTGAAAGTTCTGGACCACCACAATCTCTCTCCTGAGATAGGGAGGAAAAGCAGGAATGTTTCCAGAAACTTTGGGATAGCAACCCTAATGAAAAGAGGATAGGAATAATAGGACAGATTTCGAATTAGAAGTGGAGAAAGAACAAATATAGAAATTCTTGGCAAAACAGGATATATAGTTTTATTCAGAAACTATCACAGGAAAAAAACTTAAATACCCTCATATGGGAGGCCCTTGGGAAAATCCTCTACATGGGGCCTTAAATGCCTGACAATGATATATCTTGATGTTTCTTTCTTATGGAATTAACAGACTATGGCTATGTTCTTAAAGTACACAGAAGTCTCTTTGAAAGGGTTGCTTTCAAAGAAATAGGCTGAATATCTGTGCTAAGAAAAAATTATATTTAGAATACCTACAACTTCTCTAAAATTTATATACTTCTATAAATTAATTGAGGAGAAAGTCATCTTTTTGAATGCCCAAATAAGACAGAAGTAAGTAATGACATTTTCTGTGTGAGTTAAGAAAATGGAAGACATCCATTCACACTTACCCCCTTCCACTAGAACACAGTTACTTGGTGGATCTATAAGAGCTGGCTGCCCACTCCAGGCAAAACCAAGTGAGCCACGTCAACCAAGGGGTCCAAGACTATTCAGACTATTGAAAACTCCTACCTTCAGCAGAAGCTGAAAACAACATGGATAATACGCAGATGTTGTTTACCACTGAATTTGAGAGGGAATAAAAGGATAGTGATACTTTAGTGTCTGTATCTTCAATATCTGTTCTGAAATATCTAATGCAATGAAGTGAATCAAGTACTAGTCCAGCCTCAAAGTAGGCAGTCCTCCCTAATTTTGGCAAGTTTTAAGAGCTCTAGCTGACAATCATGACTAACTATAATCCAGTATTTATTTTTTATTTTATATAGCTACAAAAAAGTACCTCCATCAGTCTCAGAGAAATAAGTCTTCTCTTATGATATGATTATCTCTGTGAGTCAAGTGTAGTGGAACTAGTGAAGACCACCTGTAATTTTTTTTCTTTCTTTTTTTGTTTGTGGTTTGTTGTTGTTCAACTAGCATGGATCCTGATAGCTCTGAGCAAGATCCTGAAACGAAGAAATATTCTTCTGTCTGTGTTGGCAGAGAAGAAGATATTAAAAAATCTGAAAGAATGACAGCTGTTGTCCATGATAGAGAAGTGGTCATTTTCTACCACAGAGGAGAATATCATGCTATGGATATTCGCTGTTACCGTAAGATTTTATTTTTCATTTGTAAACCTTGTATTTGTTTACTATCCACGAAACTTCAAAATTTCATTTTTTTTTTTAGTGACTAGATGTAATATTCAATTCCTTTGCAGACTCAGGAGGACCTTTACATTTAGGAGAAATAGAGGTATGTAAAATTAAATCTATTCTCAACAAACTCAGATGTTTCCTATTTATATTCTTACTATATTTACAGTCTCTATTCAAAAATAATTTATATTTGGGTTTGAACTACATATATATATATATATATATATATATTTTTTTTTTTTTTTTTTTGCGGTACGTGGGCCTCTCACTGTTGTGGCCTCTCCTGTTGCGGAGCACAGGCTCCGGACGCGCAAGCTCAGCGGCCATGGCTCACGGGCCCAGCCGCTCCGTGGATGTGGGATCCTCTTGGACCGGGGCACGAACCCGTGTCCCCTGCATCAGCAGGTGGACTCTCAACCACTGCACCACCAGGGAAGCCCTTGAACTATATTTTAATGCTTTGAGTACAATTACCAATATTCTAGGAATTCACAACACTACAATGTAAAGAAAACCATTTTATAGGTAAATATGAAAAATATGCCTGTCTTCTGACCTAGCAAATATACTCCGAGAGATCTACCCTGCATATTATTGAACAAATGTTTAAATATATATACACTTACCTATATATATACTAAAGTATATATATATACTATATATATATACTTTAGTATATGTATATATACTAAAGTATACACACACACACACACACACACACATATATATAGGAGAGGTTCAGTGTAGCGAAAAGTTGAAGGAAATCTAAATGTTTTAACAATAGGAAACAGTTTAAATTATGAATAGCCATGCTATGGAATAGTATACAACCATTAAATTAATGAGGCATGGGTTGTCAACAATATATTTTTGAGTGAAAAAGGCAAGTTGTAGAATAATAGGTCTAATGAGATCCCATTTTTTAAAAATAAAAAATAACATTCACTTTTTACTTTATACAGTTCTACATAGTTTGAATTTTTCCAATGTGTATATATTACTTTTATGATTTAATAAAGGTATAAAAATATATATTTTAAGAAAGAAGTAACACTGTGAAGGCTTAACTGAGGAATGGGGGCAATGTCTTACTTCCTTGCATTCTCAAACCAGCTGCCTAATTTCCTGTTTTCTACTTCATGAAACTTCTCTCTCTCCCCTTCTCCCTCTCCCCTCACTATCTCTATCTCTCTGACTGGTACAAAGTACATGCTTAAATTTAGTGTTCCACTCTCTCTACACTTCATATCTACCTAGTTCCACACCTGTCCTCTTGTTAAAACATGTGAGTTTAAATTATGAATTATGAAACTGTTGTTTGCTGATGGTTCTGTCAGGGGAGGGTGGTACAAAACAGCATTTCTGCACTTCTGGTGTAGAGATAAAATGTAAGCATCTGGATGATAGCGTGGAAGAATTTCCCTCAGTTTCAGACCATAATGAGAGCTGAAAGACCTTGCTACTCAAAGTGTGGTCCATAGACCATCAACACTGGTGACACCTGGGAGTGTCTTAAAAATGCAGAATATTGTGCCCTGCTCTTGGACTATGGAACTTAAACGAGAGCTGCCTTTAAACAAGATCCAGGTGATACCCATGCTTTTTAAAATTTTAGAAGCACTGCTTTAAGACAGTTAAAAGTTGGGAATTAACTACTTTGGATCATAAATTGCTCTTCAGTTAACATATGCACTTATGCCTTTAGTAACCTCTCTTGAAATTATATCTGAAGCTTACCATTCTTCCACCAGCTAGTGAAAATTCGTTTGGAAGCACTTGAAGCCCTTTCCCTATTTCTGTCAAGAAAGTGACATTAATATCTAACAGATAACAACACACTGCAGTCACATGGTGTAGTTGCCTGAGCTAGTTATCTTCTGATAGAGCTCTAACAAACTGGGTTTCTTATCAGCTGCAAAAGGAACTTGATGACTGCTAAGATTGAATTCTGCCTTATGCTGAATAATTTGTAAATGGCAGGGAAAAAGAGAAACCTGTTTTTTAACCTGGTTCTTCTGCAATAGATTCTGTTCTGAGCCTGAGGTTTATTGTCAACATTGGAAATGTCATATTATAAAATCAATTATTTCTTTCCCCAGGAATTTGATGGACGACCATGTATAGTTTGCCCCTGGCATAAATACAAAATTACTTTGGCCACAGGAGAAGGACTGTATCAGTCTATAAACCCTAAAGATCCATCAGCAAAACCCAAGTGGTGCTCCAAAGGAATAAAGCAAAGGATTCACACGGTGACAGTGGACAATGGGAATATTTATGTGACTCTTTCTAATGAGCCTTTTAGGTGTGACTCTGATTTTTATGCCACTGGAATCTTCAAAGTAATTCAGAGTTCTTCCTGATAAAATTTTATGGCAATGAAAAATGTTGTGTATGTTTTGAAAGTATTTTTAGAATAACCTTGCTTCAATACCAAAGATGATTAACTTTTTCCAAAATAGGCACATTTATTATCTTTAACAATCACATAAATGAAAGGTTCAAAGCACATGTACTTAGTGTGATGTAAAGATCATCATCAGGATGTATAGAATACATTTTAGCCAGTCCTCTGGATTGATTGGAACCTGAAGGTTTTGGGTTTAGAATATGCATTTTAAGAAGGATGAAAATAATTTAGAATAACCAAAGTGAAGAAAGGTTAAAAAAATTAGATCTACTAAGAAAAATTTAGGGGAAAATCCCTACTTGATATAGCAGACTTTATCATGGAAAAATTTTAATGTATACAAAGTAAACAGAATAATAAACCTCCACCACCCACCTTCAACAATTACCAGCATTCTTCCATTCTTGTTTCATTGATGCATGTATTCACCACCTCCCCTACTGATCATTATAATTTTTTTTAGGTAAAATTTAAACACACTGAAATACTTAAATCTTAACTGTTCAGTTTTTCCAAATATATAGCAGACCATTTACACTTAAAAAATACCTCCCAAAATGGGATCAGTTTACATGCTGAATTTAAAAACAAGAAACTTAATTTGCCTGACATCAAAACCAAGTAAACTTTGGCTCCGCTTCTCTCCAGTCAAGGCAGACAGTTTCAAAGTAAGGAAGATACAGCTGCTCCCCAGCCATAAGAGATGTGAAAGTTTCAGCGAACCAAAGTACTTTGAATGCCTATATGAAATTTTCAAATAAAGTTTTTTTAATTTTATTTTTATAGAATTTTGTGCATGTATGTACAACTAAGTGTTTCATGTAAATGTTATAGAGAGAAGAGATACAGGGTGTTGTTTCTCAGAGTCTTCTGAGTTCATAGGCAGGGTTGATATTAAGTTGGTTCACCCTGCTTTTTCTATGCCAGTTATTTATGGCCAACGCTATTCTGGTTGCGTCGTGCCCACACTGTACTATAAAACCCTGGGTACTGATCATCTAAAACTCAGCAGCACATAGTAGAATGTAAGAGTAGGTGGGACCAGAAGGAACTAGGATGCACAGATTATCAATTCGGAGTGAGAAAAGCTGTTTGTCAAAATTGGAACTTAGTTTCAAACCACAGTAATCTTCTTAGTGACATAGGACTGAATTAAGGCTTAATATTCTAAGGGGCCCACCTGGATCCTTTCCCTTGGTTATTATTAAAATAAGTGAATAAAGTATGTATCATTAAGGCTGTGCTTACAGAGCCCTTTGCTACATATTATTACATTTTTTTTCTGATGTATTGCTACATGCTACCCATATTCCAACACTTGCTATTCATTAGACGACTAATGAGCCAGGGCTGGGCTTTTTATAAATACTATTTTTGGCAGCAGCTGCTCATCAGGTACAGGAAATGTGCCATCTCTGGGATGGGTACATCCCAGCCTATTATATCAGGTGCTAATCCTCCAGTGACTTAACATGTGTCCAGATTTTAAAATGCATGGAGGAAACCAAAGTACCTCCTGCCGGCAAAACCAGGACCCTGGTTTGCAGGGCCAGTCACAAGCATTTTTTCTCAGGATCCAGTGGCAACAATGAGTAATACGGACTTGGCTTCTGGTTCTTAATTTGTTCCTCTAGATGTGGAAATTAAAAATGTCATGTCATGTCCTGCTCTCATATACAGACCTCATCAGATTTTTAAACAGTATTTTGTTTTATAAATTTACATCTATGAATTACAAGTTCTTCATAACTTTACAGATGAGTTTTAAAGTAACTGATAATAGGCAGACTGAAACTATACAGCCTGTAGATAGAAAATATATATATCCTTTTATTATCTCTGAAAAAGATATGTAGCATTTTAACAGGGAGGGTTTTTTCCCCTCCCAGATAAGTAATTGGAGAGATACTCTAAATGAGTCTCTAATAAAAACATAAATGTATTATAAACATGCCCATATTATAAACCATAGCATAGCGTCTAACCCACCAATTTTCTGGTTCATTAAAAACTATCCATAGTCATATATACTACATCGATTCATTTTATTTTCTCTACCATATAAATACTTGAGAATGACATTTTAGCCGTAGTCCCCCCGACCGTTTTTATTTTTTCAAAGCAGAGCAGTTAGAATATGAAAACTAGTTTCCTAATTTTGTCAGATGCAATGTCATTAGATAACTCTTAAGCTCTGTTCAGTGACATTTAAGTTCAGATTTGCTCATTCATTCATTTCAGTTGATGGGTCAAACACAGAATGTAAAACCTGGATCTTATTCCTCAACTTATTAGCAGGAAGTCTGGGGCGATCTGAAATATTCTCCAGCTTCTCCGGTAATGACCTGTAAGGTTTTGCTTTGATTTCACCTTCAGGAAACAGAGGCTCAGAAAGCACAGGCTCAGAAAAGGCTTTTCTAAGATTTTCACTCTCCCCTCTGTTTTGCCTTATGGATTCTTCTTCTTGGAAAATTGTCATTACCTTCTCCAGCACAGCATTAACACAGACTGTCTAATAATAATAAAAAATTTTAAGTAAGGTTTCTTTTTAAGCTACTAAACTTACAGATAAAAATCCAATAAAACATTTAACATAAAGTCATCAATCTGTATATTCTAAGAAAGAAGCACTTTTGGGACTTCCTGGTGGTCCAGAGGTTAAGACTCTGTGCTCCCAATGCAGGGGGCCCAGGTTCCATCCCTGGTCAAGGAAGTAGATCCCGCATGCTGCAACTAAAGATCCCACGTGCTGCAAGGAAGATCCTGCATGCTGCAACTAAAACCTGGCGCACTCAAATAAATATTTTTTAAAACATCTAAGCACTTTCTTCCAGTTACCCCTGGCACATGATAAACATGAGGAGATTGATTCCTTATTATAAATACACCATAATCTAGAAAGAAAATTAAAACATAGTATGCTTTAATAAAGACATGCTTTATATTTTCCCCAATTCGTTAGATGTTTTACATCTTTATTCTCTGATTTAATTAAATGAAACTTTTCTGAAACATTTTCTGAGAGATGGAATTTGTCCTCAAACATGTTAATATCTCAAAGTAGGTTTTTTGTTTTTACATTTTCCCCCCTAGACTTTGCTTATACCAATTGTATGCAATTGGAAGGGCATAAAC
Organism: Aethalodelphis obliquidens; assembly: GCF_003676395.1. NCBI lineage: Eukaryota > Metazoa > Chordata > Mammalia > Artiodactyla > Delphinidae > Aethalodelphis > Aethalodelphis obliquidens. Next base: position 40,560,468 of record NW_020837948.1, on the reverse strand, counting down.
ATTTTTGCAAGAATTTAGTAAGTTAATGGATCAGTGATTTATAAGCAAACTTGTGATCCATTTTCCCTCAAAAAATGCCATTCAGTACTTAGTGTGTCAAAACAAAGCACACAGAGAAAAATAACTTCAAAAATTGAGAATCACTAAGAGCTGTATCTGTTAAACCTATAAGTTTACTGATGAAGATGATGATGCCAAGTATTTAAGGCAAGCAACAAGAATAATAAAATGTATAAAATATGAAAACACCTAAACTAGCTTATTTTACCAAAGAGATGCCTCCCAGGTGACTTAATAGGCTATAAATGCTTAGAAGGTTTTTCTGAAGAGGGTAACAGAGAAAGGATTCAGGGCCTTGGCTTGGATAGCCTTTTTTTTCCTGACCTCCTTCCTCCTCTTTTCTTGCCTGTCTCCCACTATAGAATGGGCGGACACCAGATGCTTTCCTTCACTTCCCTGTGTTACTGTATGGCAATGTGACCCTGTTCTGGCCAACTAAAAAAATGTCTGCTGTGGAGGAAGATAGGATTTTTGGAAGAGTTCTTCCTCCTTTTATATAAAAAAGACTCTGTCTTTTGCCTCTACTATCTCCTCCCTTTTGCTTTGGACACTGATATGGATATAAGGCCTGAGCCTGAGGCAACAAACCTAAGGACCAAAAACAACAAACAGGATAGCCAAAGAGAAGGATGGAAGGGCCCTGGGTTCATGATGACATTGCAGATCCACTGTACAAACCCGGAAACTGCCTAACTCCAGACTTCTAATTAAGAGAGATATTTAAATGTCTGTATTGATTAAGGTATTCTCAGGTATTTTTTGTTACTTGTATCTGAGTATACCCAAATCTAGAGCTATAAACCTTGAGGTCCATCACTTCCAGATGCAAACAGCTTTAGCCATTTATCACAAATATGATCATTTTCTATGTATGCCATGCTGTGAAAAAAGGTTGGGAAGCCCTATCCTATTTGATACATTTCTTCTTCCCTCACTTACAACATTTTATCTGTGCCCATTCTAACCAATTCTGTCCAAGTCTCAGAAAATGAAGGGTCTTGACCAAGGTCAGCATCTCTCTATCTTTGCTTTTAACCTATACTCTACCATTTTGTCTATCAATTATTCCCTGCTTCTTCAACCTCTCATTCTTGACTAGCTCCTCCCCTGCAACCTGTAACATGCTGAAGTATCTTCTATCCTAAAATTTAAAAATTAAAAATCACTCTGGCTCTGCGTCCCTCTTGACTGCTACACACACTCTTTTCTTCATCACACCAGGGCCGACATTCATGATTTCCATTTTATCATCTCTTCACTCTTCCTGCTTATTTCTGTCTTCCTTATCCCATCACACCACTGAAATAGTTCTCAAGATGGTTAATTCCAACATCTTTACTACTAGATCTAATGGACACTTTTCAGATCTGCACTTTACTTGACTTTTTCTGCTTGTATGTGACACTTAACCACTCACAACTTCCTAAGTCTCTACTTCCTTGCCAGTGTTTCTCCTGATTCACTTCCTACTTTTGTCTAATTATTGGTCCTTTGTCTCCTTCATGGATTTCTTCTTAGCTCACCTTAAATGTAAGCTGTTCTTCACATTTCTGTCGACTTTCTACTCTTTTCACTTGGCATGGTTCCACTCACAGGGCACTAACTTCCAAAATATATGTTATTTGCCTTCAAAAGCGTAATTCTAGCCCTGACCTTTCCTACATCTTGGATGCATATATGACCAATTATCAGAGGTCACCAAAAAATGGTTTCTGTTACCTACTTAGAAAGTTTATAACATGACAAATCATGTAGGATGGTCTCAAAAGCCTTTGAAAAATTAGAGAAATTTTGGTTTTTAATCTAGTTTGTTTTAGTTTCACCATAGCTGTTTCACCCCACCCATTTTCTGCAATGTATTTGCATCAATTCTGTATAAGATTCACATTTAAGATACTGAGCATGTCTCAAAAATTCAAAAGACTTGCAACATTTTTTATTCGATGAATTCAGAGTTTTTGAAACTGTAAATATGTTTAAAAAGTTCTTTTACTTTGTTTTTTTTTCAAGGATGTCTTGGCTATTCTTTACCATTTGCATTTCCCTATAAATTTTAGAATAAACTAGTCAATGTACACATATACACCTGCTCAGATTTTAATTGGGACTGCACTGAATCTATGGATTATGGGGAAATTTTAATCTTTATTATTGTGTGTTTCAATATGATCAAAAATATTAACAAATATGTAAAAGACCTCTAACAAAAAAAGCCATAAAATTATTAAGAGAAATTAAAGAAGATCTAAATAAATAGAGGAATACACCATGTTCATAGATTGGAAAAAGAAATTCTACCAGTTATCAAGACTTATTGTAAAACTCCTGTAAATAATACAGTGTTGAATTGGTGCAAGAAGACAAACAGATCAACTGACTAGAACAGAGAGAATATAAACAGACCTACATATCTAAGGACATTTGATTTATTAAAAAAAGAGGTGTTCTGGGGCAATAGGAAAAGGGTTTTTTCCCCCCAATAAATTGAGTTGGATCAACTGGATACCAATGGAGGAAAAATTTTACCCTTACCTCATACCAATTCCAGATGTAATCTAAAAGTGAAAGGCAAAATAACAAAGCTCCCAGGATATATCAGAGGGAGTAGTTTCAGGACCTAGGATGTACGTCAAGATTCCCTAATTAAGACATAAAAAGCACTTAACATAAAGATTAATAAATTGGACTACATTAAAATTAAGAACTTCTGTTTTAAAAGACATTGCTGAAAGTGAAAGGCTAGTCACAAAATAACTCTGCCCATATTCAGCCAAAAAAGGACTTGTTCTAGTAATATAGTTAGAAGTACAATTTGATAATAAAACGATGGACAACTCCAAGGAGGAAAATGAGAAGAGACTAACAGAAATTAACAAAAGAGGATACCCAAATGTCCAATTACTGTATAAAAGTATTCAATCTCATTAACAATCAAGAAAATGCAGATTAAACCCACAATGTGATAGTACTACATACCCACAAGAACGGCTATACTGGAAAAGACTGACAATACCAAGTGTCAGTGATGACACAGAGCAACTAGGATTAATAATCTGCCAGGATGAATTGTTAAAACCATTTTGGAAAACTTTGGCAATATCTGCTAGAGATGAACATATGCAAATTCTACAGTCCAGCAATTTCACCAAAACATATGTACAAGAATATTCATAGCAACATTATTCACAATAGACAAAGTTGTAAATAATCTAAATATTCAAAAATAGAATGGATAAATAGCTATATATTCAATCAATGGAATACTACACAGCAATGGCAATCAACAAACTACTGTTACAGGCAACAAATCTCACAATGATAATGTTAAGCAAAACGACAAATACAAAAGAAAATATAGTATATGATTTCATTTATATACAACTCAAAACTGACTATGGTATTAGAAGTCAAAATAGTGGTTGCCTTTACAGAAGAGGTTAGTGGGGCTTCCCTGGTGGTGCAGTGGTTGAGAATCCGCCTGCCAATGCAGGGGACATGGGTTTGAGCCCTGGTCCAGGAAGATCCCACATAAGCCCGTGCGCCACAACTACTGAGCCTGCGCTCTAGAGCCCGTGAGCCACAACTACTGAGCCTGTGTGCTGCAACTACTGAAGCCCGCGTGCCTAGAGCCTGTGCACCACAACAAGAAGCCACCACAATGAGAAGCCTGCACACCACAACGAAGAGTAGCCCCTGTTCACTGCAACTAGAGAAAGCCTGCACGCAGCAACAAAGACCCAACACAACCAAAAATAAATAAATAAAATTAATTAATTTTTTAAAAAAAGAGGTTAGTGATTGTGAGGGGTGCAAGAAAGAGTCTTCTAACATGATGGTATAATGTTTTGTTTCTTGACCTGTGTGATACATAGATTAATAAATTTTCTGATAATTCACCAAGGTGTGTACTTTTCTCTTTGTATGTTGTACATTTTTAAAAAATTAAAGATAAGTATAAATGGCAGTGGATTAAAAGAAAATAACCCTTATAATTTATAATATTCTTTATATTTTTGTCATGCTTTTTAATGAACACTTTTGGAATTCAAAAGACAGAATAGTGAACTTTAACCAACCATGGCACAATGGCTGGAACAAAACAACTGTAGCTAAATGAAAGCAAAACCAAAATGTTTTGAGCAAATAGTAATACGTTTTATAAAAATAAAATAAGTTTAGTTATCTAAGCAACTTAGTTTTTGGTGGATTGACTTGGCTCCTTAGAAATGTAATTTTTTAATGTAAAATTATTCTGTGTAACAAGAGAATTTAAATACCTTGGTTTATACAGTTTATACAGTATATCTTTACATAAAATAAGTATATTTATTTCTAGATTCTAATAATTTTATTAACTTGCCAAATAAATGAGTGCTGCGTATGAAGCATACATTATGCTAGTTAAAGCAGTCTTTGCTGGGAAAGAAATGATTTCAAACAAAGATCCATTTCTGACCTGAAAAAACGAAAGAGTTTTCTTATTAAAACAAAAAATTTTCAACGTTACAATGTTAAATTTTACAATGTTATTGTAAAATGAGAATTCAAATATTTATAAAGTCATCTACTTTAGTTCTGAGTTTTCTCACATCCTGAAAATATATTGTTTTTCTCCTTTACAAAAAGATACTTTCTTTTGCTAATTTAAATCTATGAGAAATCTATAAAAAACCTTGCCATTTCCAAAATCTGAATTACTTTAACTTTCTTACATTTACCAAGTGTGCTCACTAGGGGGTGCCGCTGTGCCTGTTAGAAAAACCGTCTTTGTCCAAATTAATGTAGTCATCCTTTACTAAATTCTTCACCTCCTCAATTAAGCAAACAGCAATCAAAATACCGAGCGTTTCCTGGAGATTAATGACCTGCTTGGAAATGTTATCATGAGAATGCTGAAGGCCAGGCATTAACCTTAGATGATCATTAAGCTTCAAGAAATACTCTGTGTTCATATTCAGCATATGCTTTTTGAAATGTAGACGTTTACACCAATAGAGAATTTGTCTCTCAGATGTTTCTACCTTCTAGAAGGTGTCCCTTCCTCAACATAACAGTATAATATATTCAGGTTAAGGGACTAGTATAATATATTCAGATTAAGGGACCTATACTCTCTTACAGGCTACCTCTGTTGCCTTGAGCTATAAGGATATGAAATGATGACATTAGGAAAAACACTCCCTTCCCATTCAGCAGTGAAGTGGCAGTTAGCCATGCTCCTCTGCAGTAAGAGCCAAGCCACTCAGAGGCTTCAATAACTCCCCAAAGGTACAGGCTGTATCCTAAAATCATGTAAATGCATAGTAAAAATGCACACAAATTAGAAAGAAGAGTATGTATGTGTTCATTAAAAAGTTATTTATAACACTGAAAAACTGAAACAATGATAGCAGAATGGCTCGGTTAATTATGCTATATCCACCCAATGGTATATTGCAGCCTTTTAAACGGTGCTTCTGAAGAACACGTGATAATATTTTATTGAACAGACATTTATACGGCACTGTGTACCAGGTCCTGTTCGAAGTGCTTGTTGTTGTACTATACTCAGTTTTTGCTTACTGCTGTCACTACTGATGAAGAACAAAACTGCCCATCACAATTTTCTTCTTCTCTCAAGTGATTTATGGGATGCCGAAGCCAAGCATACTATCTAGCCTAGTAGCTAAGAGATGGTGGGGTAAGGAGGGAGGGGGAAGGGGAGTTTCCCTTTTTATTCCCTCCGTTTCAGGCCATACCAACTCCTACACATAGGTATAGGTGGGGGCAGTTTCAGCCCACTCTTTCCATAAGTCAGTCTGGAAAATTTCCCAGAAGTTCCTGGCTTCTGGAAAGAGTTTCCATGAAATGAAGCAGCTGCTGCTCTTTCCCTCTTGCTGAAAGAATCAAAATGATAGCCTGACATTGAATCCCACTATTGGGCTATAAGGAGACAAACATATAAATAGGGAGCAGAGGTCAGGAAGGAAATCAGATATACTCCAACAGAATGCCTCCTAGTAGAGTAAAAGATTCATGAGTTTGTGAATATATGAATGTTTAAGTGGAAGGTCCATAGTCAATAATTGGTAGGCCATAAACAATAAAAAATAAAAGTGGTGTCTGCATGCAGGGAAAATTACTCTGTTTCTGTTTCACTGCATCTTTCTTTTTCAGATTTTTGTCCTTCACCTAAAAGTAATTAAAATTGATGAGTTTCAAAATAAACATGTATTTTATATATGTTATGCTTCTCAGCCATGAACCTGTATGTTGCCTAAGGGTCACTTTTTCACCATTTTAATGCTTTTAATAAATAGTTGCTATTCCTGTAATAAATCAGCCCTGTAGAAAATATATTTCCTCCAAAATTTATGTGGCTACTGGCTAAGTAGCCATTTTTCCATTTTATGACTCACTTGCAATACATGTTTTTCACATTATAAACCACACTGTTTCATTTTGGTTTGCTATGAGCAGGAACAGTGTATGGTAAAACTGAGATAAACAGGAGAAATTTGGAAAATGGAAGGCTTTGTCTAGATTGTCTTGGCCTATTTCAAAAATTTTTATCTTAACCTCATAATTACATGAATTTTATTTGCATTTTAAGTTAAAAGTATCTTGATATCATTATACCCATATATTTCTTTTTTGAATTTGGAAATATTAACATATAAGATACATGGATATTTCAATCTTTAACTAAATTTCTCCCACATTATTTCATGTTCCACTTCTCCCACAAAATTCTGACTGCCTTGTCTCATAAAAGAAATATCTATATTCATCTTATTTTCACTAATAATGAGATAAATCACAAAAAAGCAAACTATAAGCTGTTTAGAAAATAGAGACCCACTTACAGATAACCTGCAGGTTGGAGAATTACCAGGTCCAACTTAATTTATGTTGTCCAAAACCATCTTGATGAGAGATATCAAGGGAGTTATAGGGGAAAATACTCTAACAGTGATTCACAAATAAGTGTTGGAAGAAGCACTGACTGCTTTTATAGGTTCAGAAAATAGTGTTTCCTATAGGTTTGGGAAAGCTACATGATCATGTCTTTGCTTAGCAACCCACAATACTTGTGAAGACAGGAAATACTCCTAGCAGTCCACAGAAAAGAAAGCTATCTGACTTTATTTACCCCAGTATTAACATCCTGTGGAGCAGTGCTGTTGAATGAGCTCTTAATCAAGTGGTCCTATAAAAGCTCAAATGTCCCAAACTCTTGGCCAACCTGCAAAAGTACGTCTTCAAGATTCCGAGACTTCTACTTTCTAGGAATTGTCCTTTGTTCCCAGGTCTTGAATTATACCACCCAAGATAGCCTCATGGCAAGCCCATCAAGGAGCTACAGAAGTTCCTGATATTTGTGAGGTTTCCAGTTTAAACCCCAAACTGGAGTCTACCTTGGAGGGTGGGGGTGAGGAAGAAACTTTACTTAGATAAGCCTTTGACCTTCATCCTGAAAAAGGGAGCACAAGTTCACTGGGATCCACTTACGGCACACGCACTTTTGAGGCTAAGAGTTTTCTTTACTTTGCCCATCTCTTGCCTATGCCACTCCACAGAGTCTGTACAAAGTAGAAATAGCCATCTCTAATGCCACTATAAGGAAGATTCTATCACAGAAAGAGCTCCTGGTCCTGTGGCCCTGCGTTGGGCTGCCAAAGTCAACGACTATGTCTGGGAGCTGACGTGTCTTGGCTGAAGTCAGCATTCAAAGCAATTATCTAGGTCACTGAAGCCTAGGCTGCAAACTTCGCTCAGCCAGGCAGCTTACAAGGCTAAGCAGATGCAGCATTCTGTAAGTACTGCTGCTGGGGATCTTAAAAATCACCAGGAACTTCTCAGTTTTCCGTTTCTAAGGCCCCTTGTAGAAGAGGCAGGTATACTACTATAATCTCAGCCCAGCAGAATGGGGAAATGTTTGAGGAGCAACCTGACTCAGCACCCATATAGCCAGGTGCAAAGAAAGCCTCTTTTAACAAGACGGCCAGTTGGACAGCCCTGACCCCAACTCTCTGTGCTCATGTCACAAGCCACTGGAATCTCTTCAGGTCACTTATATTGGTTGGGTCTTTGGGTAGTTCATATTTGGCACAATATCATTAAATATGCTAAGATACACAGTACATGCTCTACAGCTGAGCATGCAACCAAAAGGCCTGGATAGATTGTCAAGAGAGCTCCTGTGACAGCGTCTATACTCTAATTATCTTGACGAGACCATCACCATATGCTACATCTCAGACCACACCAAAAAGCTGAAACACTACCTAGTTACAGGCAGTAATGACAATGCCCCTCTATTTCGAGTTCTTGAGGGAAGTAATCTGCCTGACTGGCATTCCAAGCTACCTGATAGCCAGCAGAGTTCTGGTAGAACCATTTAAGGTAGAAATGCATCTTTCCATCATTCATCATCCTCAGATCAGTGATGAGACAGAGCACATGAAGAGGATCTTTAAAACTTTGCTTCTGATAGGTTAACTAGGCTGCTTACCTTTCTAAAGTGATGCCCTCCATGCAGCCACAAAGCATATCCCCTGGCATAGTAATTCCATATTTCACTCCTTGTATTTCTACATGCCACAAAGTTCCATCTTGACACAGGCAGCCTGACAATTCTTTTTTTTTTAAATTTTTAAATTTTATTTATTTATTTTTGGCTGCGCTGGGTCTTTGTTGCTGTGCGCAGGCTTTCTCTAGTTGCAGTGAGCGGGGCCTACTCTTCTTTGCGGTGCGCAGGCTTCTCATCACGGTAGCTTCTCTCGTTGAAGAGCACAGACTCTAGGCACGCAGCCTTCAGTAATTGTGGCACACAGCCTCAGTAGTTGTGGCACACGGGCTTAGTTGCTCTGCGGCATGTGGGATCTTCCCGGACCAGGGATTGAACCGGTGTCCCCTGCATTGGCAGGCGGATTCTCAACCACTGCGCCACCAGGGAAGCCCCAGCCTGACAATTCTTGAAGTAATTCATGCTGGAATCTACTCCAGGTAAGCTGAACTCTGTGCTGTGCCACTTACCTCTCAGCACACTCTGGCACCATGGATACATTCCATTCACAGACCAATTCACTGACCTCCACCACACCTCATATATTACTCTGTTGTTCTTTTAATTCTCCAGGCCAGTATCTTCACTATTCATACTTCTGTATCTTTCCTCACTGAGACTTTACATTTGAGCTATTTTGTTTTCTTCCTTGCTACAACTTAGGTTCCTTTCAGTGGCAATCCGGAATCTCCACCTAGCTAATACATATTACCCAAGAAAAGCTTCTTCCTCACTCCTAACCCTCAAGGACCCCAGAAGCTCTGACTTGGGACTGTTTCAACTTATCACGCTTCAGCCATATGGAACTACTTACATTTCCTACATAAGTCATGCTCTCTCTTGCCTCAGCTTCTTAATATACACTGTTCGCTTCCTTGAATGATTCTCCTACTTCTTCACTGGGCTAATTTCCCTTCCTTCAAGTCTCAGATCCAGTATCATCTTCTAGAAAGCCTACACTGATTACACTTAGGAATTATACGCTCCTTGTTGATGCTTCCATAGTACACTTTGCACACTTTAATCATGCGCTCAGTACACTCTACTGACATTGCTTACTTGCCTATCATCCCTAGAGTCCATGGGACATCTATGAATCCCTAGTACCTAAACTCTTGATTTTATATGTCAGGTTTTCAATAAAAATAATGTTTACCAAGTGAATGAAAAAGTAGAATTACACCTCATTTACTTCCAAGAAGAAATTTAACCATCTTATAACTTGTAAAAGATATTAAGAAGTAAAGCTGAAGGACATCTAGTTCCAGTAACGTGGCAGACTGAGCTAGTGGGGAACCTCTCACATAAAAAATCTAGAAATTCTATATAAAATCAAACTCCAAAAATTTAATACAAGACTGAGTTCACAAAAAGTGTAAGGAAAGAAAGAAAGGAGGGAGGGAGGGAGGGGAGAGGAAGGAAGGAAGAAGTCCTCCTATGCCAGGAAAGAAGAGGGAACTAAAAGCCAAGCAGTAAGTGTGTGAGATTATGTCCCAGGAACACTGGGGTTGCTACTGGATCCTGAAATAATGGCTGGGGGCTTGAGTTTTAATAAAGATCCTGGAGATGAGACTTGGATGCACATGAGGTGAGGATCAGGCCTTTGCAGAGCTGCAATCTCAGTGAAAGGGGGAATAGAAAAACTGCACCCACCAGTCCAAAAAGAAGGTGAGGAAGCTGGTCTCCACCAGGGACTGATATCTCCAGAGCACAAGCAAAATCCTCTAGAGGAACAGTTCTACTACCAAGGCCAGAAGGGATTTCTATTTTTTAAAAATCCTTATTGGAGAAAAACTTTAAAACAAAACAAAAACAAAGAAATAATGAGGAGACACATTATAGATCACAATAGTCAGAAAGATTAGCATCCCCCCAAAATCTCAAAGAATAATATTTTAAAAGACCATAAATAAGTATTTTTAAAATAGATTTTTAAAAAGAAATAAACCTATGAAAGGACACTTTGAAAGAAGTGGAAATTTGGGGGAAAACACCAAATAGAATTTCTAGAGATAATATAATGTTTGAAATTTAAAATACATTTAATAAGTAAAAGAGCATATTAGATACAGCTGGAGAGAGCTGGTTAACTGGAAGACAGATCAGAGGAAGTTATTCAGGATGTATCAAAAAGAGATAAAGAAAAGGAAAATATGAAGAAGGTAAGTGGACATAAAGAATAAAATGAGAAGGTCCAAAGTATGTTTAGTAGGCATTCCAGCAGATGAGATTAGATAAAATGAGAAAGAGGCAATACTTGAAGAAATAATGGCTAAGAGTTTTCCAGAATTGAAATTATCCTCAAATTCAAAAATCGCAAAGGCTCCCAAGAATATGTACCCATTCCAAAAAGCATTTTGACAACAGCTAATAAAACTGAAGATGTGGGGCTTCCCTGATGGCGCAGTGGTTGAGAGTCCGCCTGCCGATGCAGAGGACACAGGTTCATGCCCCAGACCGGGAAGATCCCACATGCCGCGGAGCGGCTAGGCCCGTGAGCCATGGCCGCTGAGCCTGCGCGTCTGGAGCCTGTGCTCTGCAACGAGAGAGGCCACACAGTGAGAGGCCCGCGTACCGCAAAAAAAAACAAACTGAAGATGTGTATCCCTCATGACCCAGCAATCCCCCTTGTAGATATATACCTGGAGAAATGTCTCATACATATGGACGAGGAGTCATTTACAAGAGTGTTCAGTGAAGCACTGTTTGTAATACAAAAATTTTGGAAACTAAATTGTCCATCTGTTCAGTAACAGATAAACTGTGGATTACTTTTTCTTATAATGGAATACCACAAAGAAGTTAAAGTAATAAACCATAGAACCATAGCTATATATATCAAAAATGTTGAGTGAAAAAGGAAGTTTCAGAAAAGTACAGTATCATATCATTTATATAAATTTTAAATATGCATAGGATGATAGATGTATACAAATGTAGTTAAAATATAAAACATGCATGAAAATGCTTACATCAACTTCAGGATAATGATTACCTTTGGTAGACAAAAAAAGGAAGGGATCGGAGCATGGTTAATTATATTTCTTTTTATAAAACAGATATCTAAAGGCAATATGGCAAAATATTACTACCAGTTTAAATTTGGGTGGGACTTCTGATAAACTATTTTTTATATATTTTGAAATATTTTATTGATAAGAATTTAAAAAATTAAAGCTAGCTCCTAAGACAATTAGAACAAGAGCAAAGGAGAAGATATTTCATAGGTGTTGATTCTGTATTGATGTCAAAAGAGACAGTATATGGACCTTGGACAAATCACTTAGTCCCTCAACCTGGTTCCTTCATCTCATTTCCTGGAATAAGTTATCACAAATGAGCTCTAACTTCACCTGTGGAAACTCACTGTCAGGCAAGGCAAAAGGCAAGCACATTGTGTTTTTTAGTTCTCATTATTGGATAGAAGGAAACAGACTCCACTGGAAAGGGAGATTATCTTCCTGCCACTGAACTTTCATGAGTATTGTGAGACAATTCTCCATAGATATCTCTCATTCCTGTACAGCAGCAGTCCCCAACCTTTTTGGCACCAGGGACTGGTTTCGTGGAAGACAGTTTTTCCATGGACCAGGGGTGGGTGCCGATGGTTTCCGGATGATTCAAGTGCATTACATTTATTGTGCACTTTATTTCTATTATTATTACATTGTAATATATAATGAAATAATTATACAACTCACCACAATGCAGAATCAGTGGGAGCCCTGAGCTTGTTTTCACTTGCCACTCACTGATAGGGTTTTTGGTTTGTTTAATTTATTTATTTTATTTTTTGCTGCGTTGCGTCTTCATTGCTGCACTCGGGCTTTCTCTAGTTGTGGTGAGCAGGGGCTACTCTTCATTGCAGTGTGCAGGCTTCTCACTGTGGTGGCTTTTCTTGCTGTGGAGCACAGGCTCTAGGTGCACAGGCTTCCGTAGTTGTGGCTCGCGGACTTAGTTGCTCCGCGGCATGTGGCATCTTCCTGGACCAGGGCTCGAACCTGTGCCCCTGCATTGGCAGGCAGATTCTTAACCACTGCGCCACCAGGGAAGCCCCATTGATAGGGTTTTGAAATGAGTCAACAAGCAACTGATTTATTATGGTCTCTGTGCAGTCAAACCTCTCTGCTAATGATAATCTGTTATTTGCAGCCACTGCCAGCACTGGCAACACCTCCTCAGCTCCACCTCAGATCATCAGGCATTAGATTCTCATAAGGAGCACGCAACTTAAATCCCTCGTATGCGCAGTCCACAGTAGGGTTCACGCTCCTATGAGAATCTAATGCCGCCACTGATCTGACAGGAGGCAGAGCTCAGGTGGTAATGCGAGCGATGGGGAGCGGCTGTAAATACAGATGAGGCTTCGCTTGCTCACCCGCCGCTCACCTCCTGCTGTGCAGCCCAGTTCCCAACTGGGCTGGGGACCCCCAGCTGTGCAGATTGGGCCTTCTGATATGGATGAATAGCAAACAGCTTTGTAATCTAGAGAAAGTATATTCCCTTGGAGAGATCTAGAGATGTACTTCCCAAGATATGTCACAGGGCACTAAAGATAAAACCTCCTTACCCTCCAGAAACATTTGTTTCTCTCTCTCTCTCCTCTCTCTCTCTCCTCTCTCTCTCTCTCTCTCT